>NW_017259336.1:626673-630759 GCF_001594045.1 Atta colombica | reverse complement strand
TTGTATATAATTATTATAATTAAAAATAAATAGTTATATTTTAAAATAATTTAATATATTTATTGCAATTTTATGCCAAATTTTATTTTATGACAAACAATAAACCTTTCTTTTCCATTTTCCCAAATTATCAATTACATGATAATATTATATTAATATATTTTCTTAATATATAAAATAAAGAATATAACTTTAAGAAAATAATACGTATTCATTTATTAAGAATTTTAAGCATGACCGTATGTGAATACATCAAATACGATAAAAAACGCCAAGAACGCCAAGAATTCAAATTTTGAATGTTACAATTAATACATTATATATTCTTTTTTTATATCAATTTATTCTAGATATAATTGCGATAACGTTCGGTTTCAACACAATCATTCTGAAACGCTAATAATCTCCCTCCTAAATTAAATTAGAAAGAAAAAAAGAAAGTAAGAGGGGGATTATTAGCATTTCAGAATGATTGTGTTGAAACCGAATGTTATCGGCTTGCAATTATATCTGGAATAAATTGATTTAATAAAAAAAATATATAATGTATTAATTGTAACATCCAAAATTTAACCGTTCTTGGCGTTTTTTGTCGTATTTAATATGTATTAATTTGAAAAATATTTTTTCAAGATATTTACATATAAAAGGAAATTTTATTTCTTTCAAAAAGAAATTTCTACTTAAGTGTTAGGCGAGTTTTTTAATTAATCGATTGATTAATCGATTGATGTATTACATACAAATGCAGCTTTTACGGAACAAAGTTGCATTTACGTATAATGCGATTAATTAATCGATTAATTAAAAAACTCGTCTATTTAAAGTTTAATATAAAGATATTATAAGAAATGAAAGTTTATAAGGAATGAAAGAATATCAATAAAATAAAATTGCTTTCGATCTGCTTTTAATTAATGGATAAATTATAACTTTCAAGACAAACATCATCTAACTTTTTAATTGTGTTACGATTAGAAATACAACGAATATGTCATGAATAAAGAATTAATTTTTGGTATACGCTTGAATCACATTTTAAAACTGATTTTAACCAAATTTTATAGAAATTGTGTTGAAACCGAATGTTATCGGCTTGCAATTATATCTGGAATAAATTGATTTAATAAAAAAAATATATAATGTATTAATTGTAACATCCAAAATTTAACCATTCTTGGTGTTTTTTGTCGTATTTAATATGTATTAATTTGAAAAATATTTTTTCAAGATATGTACATATAAAAGGAAATTTTATATATTTTATGATTTAATAGAAATAGCAGCGGCTATATAAACACGAACTTTAATAAATATTTAATCGTCACCACATATGTCGGTTCCCGAAAAATAATGAAACAAAAGCCGTACGCTGCGTATGACGGATACGAAAATTTATTTGACAATATATTAATTAAAGCTTTTTGAATCGTTCAATTCAACGTTATTGAATCGTGGCAAAATATTTGTAAAACGATGAATAAACGTAATCAAGATAAGGAAAGTGATATGGTAAGCATATAATATTGACTAAAAATTGCAAGAAATGTTAAAATATCAATTTATAAGAATATATATTGTTTGTGAATTTAAATATCAGTCTGTATTAAAAATAGAATATGTATCAACATCATTTTGCACTTTTTTACATAGAGTGAAGAAGATAAGAAATTACAGGAAGAATTACTACAAGCAGTTGATATATTACAAGTAAATAAATTTTGACAGTTTCATTTTTGAAACAGTTTCGATTTAGAATAAAATATATCTAAAATTCAACTTTTTCTTTAATACTTAAAAAATTGCTATCTTAGAAAAGAAATTGCATGTATATGTATATAATTGATATTTTCATATCAGGGTAAAGATGAAATAGCTATGTTGCTGTCATTGAATCATCTGAGAATGTTGATACGTACATCCACGACTTCGATGACATCCGTTCCGAAGCCTCTTAAATATTTGAGAAATTTTTATCCGAACTTGCGCAACACATACGCAAGACTCAAAAGGGAAGAAGCAAAGATACGTTTTGCAGAAATCCTGAGTGTACTCGCTCTCGCTGGAGCTACTCCGGAATCCAGAGACTGTCTGGATTTTTGTATCAAAGGAGCTGTGGATAATCCCGGGGAATGGGGCCATGAATACGTGCGACAACTCGAGGCACAGATCGTCGATGAATGGACGCATGCACCGATCAAAGAGGAGCGTGAGATCCGGTAAAATATATTATATAGTAGTACCATCATACTTAAAAATATATGATTATACAAATAAAATGTTTTATGATGACGCGACAATTTGTAGCAGAAATTTAGATATCACTTCCTTGTTACATATTCCTAATACTCAGTTTTATATTTATATCAACACCGAGAGGTAATAAGAACAATATGAAATACACATTCACACAGTATATTTCTTGTATTAGAAAACGTCTTACACCTTTGATCAAGAGCATCATAGCATTCGACACGAGACACAATGCGGAAATACAAGCATGTGATTTATGCCTGGAAATTGACGAGCTGAATTTTCTCGCGGAATACCTAGAGCCTACAAATTTTGCGCGTGTGTGCTATTATTTAATTAATTGCGCGGCTTACAGGTAATGTTTAATATGGATAATATTACTATAATTAAAAGTGTACTGGTCTTATTTTTTTTTAATAAAAGCAAATCTAATAGATTTTATAAAATAAATTATCCTTGTATTGAACATAATTTGAAACATCAATTCATTATGAACGAAGTGTAATTTTTTTAAGCTGTACAACTTGATGTTTAAAATATAAATATAGCTGCATATTTTAATAAAATATATTAAAAATATTAAGCTATTCACTATTCAATAAATTCTAATCTACTTCGCGTTTGTATGATTGAATTACTTGTTAAACTACACGTATTTTTAATTCAGTGAAGAGACAGAAAGAAGACAAATATTAGAATTTGCTACGGAGCAATATCTAAAGTTTAACGAGTATACGAGGGCAATTTTGGTAGCGCTGCAACTTGTAAATTCGGAACTTGTTTTCAAGTGCTTCACCGCTTGTCCCGATTCTTTGACGAGGAACCAACTAGCCTTTATTCTCTCCCGTCTGCAAGTAACTCCTTGCATAATATCTGCATAGCATTTGACTTTATTTCATAAGATCAGAGGAAGAAGCAGCATAGTGCGTAAGACAATGTTAATAGCGATTCAGAAATGCCCTACATTCCATTAATTTCATATACAGAAATATGTAAATATATAAATCGTAATATAAATAGCTAAACTTTCTTTTATAGAAAGTAAATTAATTTAAATAAATTAAATGATAAACAACAATTACACAATCTCTAAGCGTCTTTCTACTTCTTCCTTTTAATCCAATAATAAGTATATCTTTTAATTATCCTTTACAAGAATTTAATAGGAATCAACTAAGCTAAAAAAAAAGGATATAATTATAAAGATAACGTTTTGATTTTGAAGAAATTAATAATTAAAAGAAAATTAATTTACTCAATAAATTGACAATAAGATGAAATTGACAGTAATCTGTTTACTAAATAGGATCAACCTTTGAGGTCGGAATATCATGGAAACGATGCTAAGGACATCGAGGCGATCCTCAGCAATGGCCATGTAAACACTCATTTCCAAATTCTTGCCAGAGAGCTTGATATACTCGAGCCAAAGCTCCCAGAAGATATCTACAAGAGTTGGTTGGTAAGCGGATTTAGACAAATGGAACATGATTCAGCTAGAGCGAATTTAGCGGCGAGTTTCGTTTCTGGTTTCGTGCACGCAGGTTTCGGCCAGGACAAGCTGATGGCAAACACGTCGGATTGTTGGGTGTATAAAAATAAGGTTTAACTTAATTTTTCAATAATTTAAGAAGAGTATCTTAATTAATGACAATTAATTTTCCAGAATTTTAATATTAAATAATTATATAGTTAATTAATCTTTGACCAGTATTCAATCGATTCTTATCAAGATTGTCTTAAGTAATATCTTAAGATGCTGATGTACACACACAGCTTTGTGATTGATTCTTGATATCTTAAGACTGTACTTAAGAAAATCTTAAATATAAA
>NW_017259336.1:625816-626573 GCF_001594045.1 Atta colombica | reverse complement strand
TAAATATTAAATATATATTTTGATTAAAAAGTTATATAATATAAAAATATTGCAACGCAAATAAAAACATGTAGTTTTTTTACATTCCAGGAACATGGAATGTTATCAGCTACTGCTTCTTTGGGTTTGATACATATGTGGGATGTCGACGGCGGATTAATTCCCATTGACAAGTTAGTATAAATTCCAAGCAAAAATATATTAATCTTTATCGTGAATTAATTCTAACTTTTTCAAACATTTCTTTCTTTGGAAAAAGATATAATAAGATTATAATAAATCATTAATAGAAAAAAGAACTTATTTATTATTATTTATTTTTGAGCTTACTTACTGATGGTTCTATTATTCGCTTAGATATCTTTATACGAACGAAGACTACGTGAAATCCGGTGCCTTGCTAGCAATCGGACTGGTGAATTGCGGAATTCGTAATGAATGCGATCCGGCTTTGGCACTTCTCAGCGAGTACGTAAAATCAAACAGCCAAATCCTTCGCATAGGAGCTATCCTAGGATTAGGTCTGGCTTACGCTGGATCCAGAAGAAAAGATGTCACCGAACTTCTTTCTGGAGCTTTAGTCGATGAGCAAAGTAATGTAATTTTACGCACATAATCTTCGTTTTTTCATTCCAGTTTGCTTAAAAAATAAAAGAATGAACTCTTCTTCAATGATAAAAAAAATTAAAGATAATTTTGATATTTTTTAAATTGTACGAGATTTCTTTCTCTCATATATTTTATTATATTTTATTAT
>NW_017259336.1:595643-625805 GCF_001594045.1 Atta colombica | reverse complement strand
TATTTTATTATATTTTATATTTATACGACTAAAAATAATTAATCGTCATATAACTACAATTTTTTTCAGATAATATACAAGTGTTATCGCTGATTGCCATTTCTTTGGGTCTTGTGAATGTAGGCTCAGGAAATTCCGATGTATCTTCAGCAATCTTATTGAAATTATTGGGACTATCTATAAAAGAACTTGTTATTACACATTCCAGGTATAATTGTTATATTTATGGATAATGACTTTTACATAAAAAGTCATACATAAATAATTATAAATATTATACGTAAATGTGTAGGTATAACATAGGAATCATTTTTATTACGCAGATTTTTGGCGTTAGCTCTAGGAATGATTTATATGGGAACTCGAGATGCTATAGAAACACCATCCGCAGCCCTGGAGGCTTTGCCGGAACCATATAACTTTGCTTCGCAAACTATGCTACAAGTAAAATTAAATTGTTATGATTTTCTCGAAAATTATCTTATGAGAAAGTTTTTCATAATCCATACAACAAAAGATTATTATAATTGCGTAACTTCTTCGAAAAGTATCGTAAATCAATTCAAATCTGATGAAAGTAATTGTTAGATTTGCGCATATGCGGGCACTGGTGATGTATTGATAGTGCAAGAATTATTAAGGATCTGTTCGGAAACAATTGAGGAAGTAATGAGCACAAAAACAATACCTGAAAATACTCCGATACCAAGTTGTTGCGATCAAAGATCACAAAGTTTTAAATTAGAAAAGAATAAAAAAGACGATAATCAAATCGAAGAACTTGCTAAGTAAGTGTATCATTAAAAGTAAAAATATAAAATGTTAAATAAGATATATTATTAATAAATAATTATTAATAAATAATAATTTAGAATAGCAAATATAAATAAGTAACTTTTTCATGGATGTAATTTGAGAAAAAAAAATTAATTTTTTGCTTCCACATATTTAATACTAAATAATTATAGTTAAAAAATAATCAATGTTTGTATTAATTTCAGAGACATTGGAGTTTCACAGGCAATAGCATCCCTTGGGGTAGGTGTAGTTGGGCTTGGAGAAGGAAAAGAAAATTCGAGGATCTTTGGTCAGGTAAAAAAATTAAGTATCCATATGAGACCTCAATAAACTGTAATGAATATTTATGCTCCTATAAATACCTAAGACGGAAGGAGATAAAAACATTTATCAATCATCACAAATCTCAATTCACCTTAATTAATGTTTATGGGTTCCTATAATTCATTCACAGCGATTTAACTCTCTTTCCTTTCGTAGTATAGAACTAGAAGCGGAAGATTAGTTAGAAGTGTAATCGACTTTAATTAATATTTATGTTGGGAATGATTCTTATGATCCCTTGAGTCCTCGTTACGATTACAATTGCTTAACAAATCAGGTTGGAAGATATGGGCCAACGCCAGCGCGACGTGCTATGCCTCTCGCATTGGCCTTATCCTCTCTGTCGAATGCTGACCCAGCTGTTGTAGACGTGCTGAACAAATACAGCCACGACAATGACGCCGATGTCGCTTTAAATGCGATTTTCGCCCTCGGTCTGGTAGGTGCAGGTACCAACAATGCGCGATTGGCAACGATGTTGAGACAGCTGGCGGCTTATTACGCGAAGAATCCCTCTCACCTGTTCTTTGTGCGTATTTCTCAGGGTTTGGTGCATCTGGGCAAGGTAAAAGACTCGATAAAGTCGAGTCAATAAAAATGTTTATAATAATAGATAATGATAATCAGTTAATAATAATCAGTTAATAAACAGATAACAATTTCTTTCTGATGAATCGATTCGTTTCTCTTTAACATAAAATTAAAATTTATTAATGATCGTTCTTTTTTTTAAAAAGTTGCATCCTTATGTATTATATTTTTTCTTTTAGGGCACTTTATCTTTATCGCCTTTGCGATACTCTTCAAAAATTTTAGACTATACCGCCCTAGCTGGTTTGATGGTCGTTCTCGTTGCGTGTTTAGATTGCAGAAATCTCATATTGTCTCAATCTCATTATTTAATGTACTGCTTGGCGATCGCGATGGAACCAAGATGGCTGGTCACTGTGAATGAAAATCTTACGGTATGCAAAAGGATTGTAGGATGTAAATATTCCAGATTTAGAAACAATATTATCAATACTTTACAGAATTTACCGGTATCGGTAAGAATCGGTCAAAACGTGGATGTTGTGGGGAAAGCAGGTAATCCGAAATCTATTGTTGGCGGTCATGTACAAACTACACCAGTGTTGCTGTGCACGGGCGAAAAGGCGGAATTAGTGTCGGATCAATACGAGCCGCTTTCTAGTGTGCTGGAGGGTTTCGTAATCCTTCGTGAAAAAGTAATTTCGTATTAGTCTTATATCCTGCGACGCTTCTATCTAATGTGAATTTTTTATAGCAGACTGCAACGAGTTAGAAAAGCTCCGAGTTCGAAGTTCTGCAGTGGTCCTTTTGAATTGCCTTTTGATTTAGATGAGTTTTTTGTCAAAGCAAGGCAATACCAGCAAACGTCTGCAAGTGGGACGTGACGGGAATTAAAAGGCTTTTCTCTGAGGATCTATATGAAACAGGTCAGGAGTCTTGTGCGTGTAGCCTTTATTGTGGGATATAAGCTGTTTGATAATTAACGCAATAGTGATAGTAACTTTTGTTAGCTTGTTCGTATGTTTTGCATTTATTTAACTTTAGGGACTAGCGGAAGCAATGTGCTCTATACAACAGAAACATACATTGGTTCGCATTGCACAGTGGGAACAATAATGTTGCGCCATGATCAGGAATATCGCTCGTATACAAAATCAATAAAATATGAAATTTATTTATAATAAGAACAAATCAAAAGGGGATTACACGAATGTTTTTATGCGAGTAAAACATTTTTAAAAGAAAAAAAAAAGAAAAGGAAAATTACAGTGTTGATCTTAAATGACGTTGAAGTTGTATGTTAACGATCATGAAGCAAGTCAGATTTTCTTCGTGATGAAACTGTTACTCAAGGCAATACAAAGATCTAAAGATCAGATCAATCGTCTGAAAGATCGTCGCTTCAAAAGAATCTAAGATGCCTTGGTAGGAATTGTAAGTCTTATATAAAGCGTGTGTGAGACGCTTTGTAAGATTAACAATTCCTCTCTTTCTCGCATGAAATGTCCCACGACATTTTATTTGTTAGGCACATGACTTAAGATAAGGGGGCGAAATGTGTGAATAATAAAACGCAGCTGATTTGATAAAACGTCGCACCCGCGTTTGTAGTATAGTTCGGTGACTTCGTTCGAACGAAGCGTGTCAATTTTATTGCACGCATGCATATTCGAATACGTAGTAAACTCATCTACATATAATAATCATACGGCGTAACAGTCAAAACTTCGATACGTCGCGTTTCTTATCTATATATGAAAATTCAACTTTATTCGCTTTGCATAAATCGGCTCTATTCATTGGACACGTGTACGTCCGATATCAGCTTAACTGCTTCGGCTATTACTTCGAAACTTTTTTAATTCTGTGCAGGACCTAATTTAAGGGTGGAGGATAATCACTGTGGTATCCATAAAATTAAAAGTTTTACTTGATCAATAGTAATCAATAGTAATCATAGTAATCTGGTAAAATTATCGCGTATCCTGAAAATAGCATGAAATAACTTTTGAAATATAATAAGATATGTGAAAGTGATTTACACATTTCGCACACAAAATACATCTCTTCCTTAAATGTAAAATATTATAAATTTGTATATCTAACATTTATAAAATGTCTTATAAATATAATGAGTATAATATTTAAAAAAATTTAATATATTTATAAATATTTAAATATTATATATGCAGCATATAATATTTATGTATTATATAATATTATACATATAATATTCTTCTATGACTTTTTTAAGAAGTTTTCCTTTTTGAAATACTATATAAGCTCTTTCCTTTAGAAAATTTTAAAAAGCATTACTCAAATAGATGCTATAAATACTCGATTTGAACATTTTCAAAACTTGTTTTATGCTACTTCCAAAATATTGCGAAAATTACTATGAATTGGATATGATAATTCATATATGATTAAAACATACTTCCTGTTATTGTTAAATCCACCACAACTATAAATTTGGTCCTGATTTTCTTATTCATACTCTAATGTAGAGTGATCGAGTAATTATAGAAGTCTATCGCAATCCGCACCGCAGAGCGTTTCTTTAGTTAATACATCAAGGATAATTAAAAGGATAAAGACAACTTGATATCTTCTTACAAGGACATCGTATTTGCGCGTAAACTATTTTATAAAATAATTCTTGTCGTAGAGTAAATTAAAAAGTGACAAATCACACGCAACTCGTTCGATTAATCCAGAGCAATCGCACTATTCAGCAAGCTGGGCTCACCTACTCTTAACTCTTCATGTTGCACATAGTAAAATAATAATAATATTAATAATAGTAGTTAAAAACTAATAATAATGATAAATCCTACATAGTAGCGTTTGTTTCCTTGCATCATAATCTTCCACAAAGATTAATATGTATGTATGCGATTTAGCAAATACGCGGTTATGTACTTTGAAATATCCTAGCTGCTCCTCCATGCCGCTTTTTCGATTTCTTGATTAACTTCTTATTTACAATAGCAAATTGTATTAAGAGTTTTAATCGTAACTTTTTTCTATTTGATTATCTTCTCCCCTACATTAATATCAACCCTATTCGTCAATGTGTATGAGTGAAAGTTGCGATATAGAGTTCCAAGATGGAACCTGAAAACGACTACGTCGCTAAATAAATCGGGTCATAGGTAAAGCTGCCTGTGGATTCGTTGCTGCGAGAAAAAAATTGACGACAAGTGGCAGTGCTTTCGCATCATTATATTGTATTTGTGTGCGTATGCGTCTGCGTATGTTTGCATGCGCCCCAGTCTAGAGTTTATTTTGACGAACGCATGTCAATCGGCAGAATGGTCGAAATGGTTGTCGAACACATTTTTTTCCCCGCGATGCATCTACCCACGCAGTAGGAATGTACGGTCCGTACCGCAGTAATGCAATCGCGACACGACGCGATGTGTGTTAAGCAAAAGATGTGACATGAATTAAAAGAGACGGGCACGTCTTTTGATTTCATTGCGACGCCATTGTGGCAGTCTGTAGAATTCCGATCGAGAGCACTGGAGAATAGCTTCAAATTCTGCATCGGAAAGGTGTCGCTAAAAAAAGTTCGAATTATTTTCACATTTTTGTATAATCACGATTAATGTATCAATTAAATTCAATAAATAATGCAATGAGAAGAAACAATAAAGAATATTATTCATAAAAATAAAAAATTATTACATTATTATTGACAATACTGTATAATAATTTCATAACTTATAAATTAAGCGATTAAAACAATTAATGTTAGTACTCACTTCGAGATTGCAACGATCCACATCAGCTGGCAGCCTGTAGTTGGTGATAACAAGTAAATGATAAGGATAAAGTTTGGGTGGTTCGGTTGGTGCCGCCCCCATGTCCGGCAATGATCTTCTTACGTGATGACCCCCGTGGCCCCCAACAACCGAACCTAGGCCACCCGTATATGTGGTGGATGATGGAAGGATTCCACCATCATTCTGCGCCACAATCATACAAAATTATGAGTCACAATAGAAACAGAATGTGAATAATACGACAATGACATGGACGATGCGAGAAAGATGTAAGGGGTTGCATTTGCATTCTTCGAATTCTTAGAAAAGCAAAACGAATTTGAATGAGGAAAGATTCGCCAGATGATATTTTTAGAGAGTAATCCGATATCAAAGATAAGTTTGATAATAAACTCGTAAAAATGCAATAAGAACTTTTCAAATGTACATATTTCAATTAAAAATTTCCAGTATCATGCATCCCCCAAAAATATTCTTGTCTCTTTCCACGTCGTTTTCAGTAAACACATTTTTTACACACTACAAAATTGTTATACTTTCGCTGTATAATAGAATATAATTAACAAATTCTTATGTACGAATTCGTATGACTCAATAGACTGCTTCAATATCAATTAATCAATTTCTAATAGTTATTAAAAATACTAATTGGGATTTTAAACATTTTCGTTCCTTTAATATTTAGAGTACATTGATTTAATCAAAATAGATTGAAGCATTCTACGTGCAAACACTTCAATTTTTTTTCCAAATTTACGCACTATATACAATTTTTGACTTCTATAAATAATGCTGTACAGTTATCTTCTTTCAAATGCGAATAATGTATATATACATGCAGTCTCTTGAAAAATCATTTTGTATAAAAAAAAAGTTTTTCTATTAAAAATATTATATATACAAACTTAATACATAAAATATTTAAATAGCTATTTTATAGTACTTTAAACAAATTATTATTAACGACACGTCTAATGTTGAATAATCTGTTTTCATAAAAAATAACCATTTCATAGTAATATAATAATAATGCATTAAATGCTGATATTATGATATCCATTTCCTGTTATCTTCGAAAATTATTATATAATTTACTCAAAGCTCCATTTAAAAAATTTCAATTATCTCCATTTTATAAAATTAAAATTTTCTGCAAAATAAATTACATTAAAACAAGAAAAAGACAAAATAACACATTTCGCTCATAAAGCTAATTGGATATAAAGTGCAAATTGGATATAAAAGTATAGTTCGATTAATTAACTAACTTAATTAAAAAATGAAGAACTCTTACGATAAATCGAATATGCAACATAGAGCAAATTAAAAAATAAATACAGTTGATAAAAAAATGCAAAACTCAAAATAATAGCAAAATGTACAGCATGCATGCATATTCATTATACAATATTATATACACAATATCTTATCATGATAGGGACAAGTAGCAAATCAAATATAATCATACAAATAAATACAAATAAGTATGAATAATATGCATATACACATCATAAATTTTTCAAACGTACGAACTGTATATTGTCTTGTTTCTCTAGACGAATGTGTGCATTTAATGCAACACATCTGCAATTATAGACGTGCTAGAATGTTAAATAAAATGACATTTGCATAAACTCCATTTATTAGAGTAATCAAATTGAATACATATAATTAAAAAAAAGTTATTCGATGAATTTTTTGCCATTAAAATTTTAGAAAGAAATTATTCTTCTTTCAACAAATTAAAATTTACTTAATGATGTTTTATGAAATTATAAATTCTTACAAATAAATTATTAATAATTTTTTTTTAATATATTATAATTCGTATTAAAATAATGTTAAATTTAATATAGAAAGGGGATATATTTAAATGCATATAATCGAAATCATTCCGATAAATGGAGTTCTATTATAATACAGATGCAAAAACAAGCTACAAACCATGCTAATTCGCCGGGAGTAGTATGGGGCTGTGGTACATACCAATGCCCGTCGATCCACATCCGTGATGCTGCCTGTTGATACTAAAATTGGGGAAAATGTGAAAGAAAACCATATCAAACCATGTTGCACAAACCATTTCCTATGCTAACTACAATTTGTTTTTCATCAATCGTGTTTCCTTTTTTCATTACCTGTCTATGCATTTTACAATTTATGAAAAAATTGCGTAGAGCAACACAAACACGACTGTTTGATTAAAAATAGATGTAACAAAGGTAATGCCGGAGACATGATTGTTTTATAATTCAATAATACTGCAAAATTTCCAGATTTACAAAAGGCTTGTCTGTAAGAACGTATTAACTAAAAATCATAATTTTTTTCATTTGGGGGATCAAAGGATGTACTATTGTAATTATAATTCTTATTTCTAGCCGAGCACAAAACATAATAAGTATTGACATCTCCATTTCTGACACCTTCTTTGATATTTCTTGTAGTAATATAATTTATCTTATCGTTCTCCCATTACTTTAGCATGATTATTAATCTGACAGAAAATTCTATTGTAGATGATTATAATTTCATAATTCATAATCAAACAAGTGTCATTATTACAGTTCTTTAAATAAACAATATTATATGACGATGTACAACAGGCCAATGTACGACGTACAATGTTTCACAGTGACAGTGCGATAGCTCGCAGGGATGTTAGTAAAGCATGCGAGTACAAGGCAAAAAACGTAGTGTATGAAGAAAATGATAAGGTGGCAGTGACGCGCTCGCAAAAATCGCTAGCAGTTCTATCATGAATTATGCGTGACGAGATAATACGTAAAAATCTTGAAATATCTTAAAAACCATGCATCTTTTTCAAAATATAGATGTAAAAGCTTCGTTACAAAAATTATCAAAATAGTCATTTCTGAGTTAAAGATAATTCTTTGTAAACTAAATTTCAGTTAATTTTGAACAAGCTCTATTAGAATATTAGTTTCTCAAATTAGAGACCAAAAAATTTAATATAAAAAAACAAAGAAACATTAAATAAAATTTTTGTTATCAAGATATTGCAGTAAACCTATAAAGTTGTTTTACTAGACGTGCCAAAATGTCTTAAATCAATGCTATTAGTGTAAGCTTAGTTTAAAGCTTATAGAAATCCTCGGTAGATTCACGATAGCACTGCATAGAAACTCCATCTATTTAATTTGCGAGCGTGTCAAGCTTGAGAAGCGTGATGTAAAAAGGTGAGATGGCTAATGTGTGTGCAGGGGACCGGCGTAGGTCGGTCCCTCTCGTTTTACTCACTGTCCGACTTGCCAGACGAGAAATCAGTGCTGTGCGTCTTGTCGCCCATCCCACTGAACGAATAGTCGCCCTAGACGACAGAAAAGCGTTATCTTAGAGAGGCGTGTTCCGCTCGATTGCCGCGGAGTTGACTCTATGTATACTCTCTTCTATATACGTATTATTGCACGATCAGCGCGGTGCACGTCGCATCGCAGACTGTGACTTGCGGTGCAAGACTTACAGGGAGAGCAGACACGGAACCGCCGGTCGAGGAGAAGGTGTGACTTCGCGGTGCCAGACCGTACCCCGGCTTCGGGATGTGCCGAAGGGAGCTCACAACTGGTTTGCAAATCAGTCAATCGACAGGTGTTACTGATTAGTTTCAGCGGTAATTTCAATTTGTTCAATCTCCCATACGAATGCCCAACGTTCGCTTGCCAGATTTTTGTACTCGTTAACTCTACCCGGAGCCATGTCGCTCCCTTATATGTCCCCAAGATCAATCACTGTTAAGGGATTTAATATCCCCTATTTTTGCGCCTCAACAATGATATACTTGGTACATCGCACTTTTTACAATATTTCTCATGGATCCGAATAGATTTAAAAAGACAGATATCCATCGATATACATGCAATATAATTCTATTAAAATGCTCAATTCTTCTGGACTGGTATTTTATATAATCTTTTACAATTAGTAATAAAACAATTAGTAATGAAATTAAAAATATACATCTTTGGAGTAAATATCTGGAATATCTTTGGAGAAATAACTGAAAAAGGTATGTGTCAATCGTGTCATTAAATCTATCTTACAGAATCTAATTATCTTAAACTTTATCGCGTGTAACAAAGGATATCTGTAATGATAATTATTTCAAATATATCGCATTCCCATCGGTAAACGGCGCTTAAAGATATCCGATAATTTCGAGTGCACAGAGCGTTCACTCTCATTAAGTAGAGTGTACGAGGCAATTCGCGATTAAAAAAAAAACAGATACATAAAAAGCCAGCACCTGCATGTTACAATAGACTCTTCTCGTAAGCGCGCCCGCCGTGATGACAAGTCAAAAGCTTTCCTTTCTTACTGAAAATGCAGACAAAAATATATGTGGTATGTTCAATATATTATATTACAATGTATGGGATGCATTTAAAATTATAAATGAAAAAATCGCAGGTAAACTATTCTTATGTTATCAAAAATCTCAATTTAAGGTAATTATTGTTTCAATATCAAGACAGCAATGACTAAATTCTTATTTCTTCATCAACAAATAACATGCCTAATTTACACGTGCACAACTTGTAATTTTTAATCGCGTAAAAATAATTAATAAATTAAAATATTATAACACTGAAATTTTTAAAAATATATAGAAAAATTGAACTGGTGAGTGGGAAAATTAAAAAATGGAATTTAAAAATGGATTTGATTTGACTTGGGACCAACGGCGGGCGAATTGGAAAGTTTTCGGACTCACCGAATGATAGTGTCTAGTGGCGTTTGGAAGAGTGAAGGCGCGTTGAGTACCAAGGGGTGGATAGTTTCTGGGAGCCGGGGAGCGCGCCGATGACCTCCCAACTGCCGCCCACGCAAACACAACACAAACACAAAAACACAAATAGAGACACAATGATAGTAGACGACGGGTAATAGCATCGTGTGACTAACATACTGTGTCCTATTAAATCTAGAACGCTAACTTGAAATTAGCGATTTTACGAAAGACAGATTTCTTTATAACTTTTACAAAGATATGAAAGACTTCTGTTATTAAATTTTTCATAACGTGATTACTAAAAGCTGTAACAATTAATTTAAGCCAGTTAATTTAAATAATTGATTAAAATTCTCTTAACTGCCTTTTCAACGCTTCGTTTCTTAATTATACAATCTTTTAATATTGCACAAAATTGAATTAGTTGATAAACGTTCCATATTAGCGTTCTAAAATTAACTAGTGACCCAACATTGGAAGATACCGTGAAGCAAAATTCTGTATCTGTCAGACAGAAAGCAAAGATGTGCGGTGCATACAAGAAATAATTATCATGCGTAATGAAGTAAAATTATTATTCGCGTTGCCAAATTATCTTCCAATATTGTAAATAAGATTCAAAAAATATCTAAAAATTAACTCTTTTTAAAAAAGCATTTTAATATAAAAATTTCTTTCATAAAATTCAGTAGTTAATTATCAAAATCAAATCAGAAATTACTTTTGATCTATATTTTATATTTATTGGTCTTAATAAAACAAAACGCAAAATATTATAAATAATATAGATATAATTCTTGTAATATAAAGAAAATTACAAATATAAAAAAAAAGAAATTAGAAATAATTATCTATAATGAAAGTCTATATACAACTTGTAATAATTTTAATTAAATTTAGGTAGAATGATTATGAAAGCAATTTAAATCTTATTTAAAGCATACAGAAAAGAGATGAAAAACGATAATAAACGATAATAACTTTTTAGTCAATTTGAAGTTCAGTTTAAATTGTATCTAAAAATACTATTGTGCCGCAGAAATGACAGTGGTGTGCATTGGAACAATATGTGTCCGTGTATAATGAATTTCGTGGTCCCAAGTATCATGCAAGATATAGAACAGGATCAATTACCTCGAGAAACAATTTCCAGGATTAAAGATTGCAATGGCGATTTAAGCCTGTTATTTCGAGGTATTAGTTGATGTACCGTTCGCAGTTCGACGAAAAAAAATGATAAGGCAAGCACATTGAGGTAAGGGACGACAACATGCATAGGCAGAATACATCACCTGTTGTATTAATTGGGCGTCCAGTGTATGATTTTTGGTGCTACACACACCTCTTAAAGTCCTGCTTTCAAGTGTTACGTACTGTTATCATTATTTTTGTTAATTAGCGTAAAACCCTCCCACGTCTTGGTTTGCATGGCTGATTTGGTCATATTCGAAAGCAAACGTTTCTTTTTTATCGACAAAATGGGACCATTTACGATCGCCCGCCCTGGGAAACCCCGCTCTATCGAGAGACAGTGTTCTCTAATCCAAGTTACTTTAAACGGTAGAGTGGTATGTTAGTGTCATGTGCGAACGTGTGGACATGTATGAGATGATCGTTACTTATGTTAATGAGACAAATACATGGTGTTACGACAGTCAAAAACTTACCGTTGTAGCTAGGCCCGCTGGATCTGTAACTGAAGCCATCGTCATCCTCCCAAGGCCGTGCATGATCGATATTTCGCGAAGGTGCTGCACAAAATGTTTTTCGAATTATCTTTTACATAAATGTTAAATGATATTGTTCATAGGCTTTCAAATTTAAATCTAAGAATAATATGTTCCTTCTCAAAATTAAATAGAATTAGACAAGCTAAATAATTAAAATCTATATCTAAATATTAAAAATATGAAATTAATTATTGCAACTTACATGCACCAACAGGACTTTCATAGCGCAATCGATACGTTGGCTCTCTGGCGGCAGAAGGTGTTCTCGACGCATTTCTAGGATCAACGTTCGCAGCTCTATGTCTCAAATTCTCCCGATCTTTTTCGCGATCTTGCAGGAATACCTTAGCTATTCCCGTGTCGATCTTGCTCAATTCGTCCTGTTCTTTTTTCAATTTTTGCTCCGCTTCCTTGATATACGTTTTATTATCCACATCATCCTCATCATCAGATGCAGGTACTCCCTGAATTAATAAAAAGGATCCAAACGTTAATTCATTGATTAGCATCATTAAAAAATTAATGGAAAAAGTAGCATTATATTATTTTGAAAATTAAATATAAGATAATAATACCTTATAGGTGTCGGACCATCGTCTACGTCTTTCAGGATCAGTGTAAGGATATGGCGGAGCGGGAAAATCGTCTCTCTCGATTGGTGGTTGAGCCCCTGGAGGTGGTTTCATGGCGTCTGGATAATGCGCTAATTCTATCGGTTCATCATTATCCACTTGGCTTGCTGGCGATTTCGGTCGAGTGTCACTCAACGCGTCGACCAAAGCTCTCATTCCCGATCTGCTGCTGCGTCCACCGCTGCTTCTTATCGAACGAGATGCTGTGCAACAAAATAAATGCGTTTTCATAAAGACCAATTAACAAATTAATTCTGGAGAACATAGATAACTCGAGGCCAAATAAACGACATAGAATTAAAAGTTTCAATTTCAAACAAATTATTTCTTTTAAATATTTAAAAAATTCAATATTTTGTTACGTTTAGAAATTAAATAGATCAAAATTTCTTGATATTCAAGATACTAAAGGAATTATTATATTTAATTGTAGCATAACTATTTTAGAATTTCATTAAAATCTAATAATTTAAATACATAGAGAAAACTTACAGCTAGGTCTATGAAAATGCGGGCTAGTGGGAGGTTTATCGTACGGCTGTATCGGACGTCTCAGATATCCTTGACTGGGCGTTTCAGTCAAATACGAGTAAGTATAAATCCTAGATACATCTTCCGCCGGTCGTCCGTATTCTCGTAGGATCAGACCGGGGCTTCCAGTTCGTGCGGGATAATACTGAGGCAATCAATGTATTTTATCATACATGTAGTGCAAATTGTATTTTACATCTGATTATTACTATCAATTATACAAAGTGCGTAAGAAATTGGATAAACTAAATCTCTTTTAAAATAAGTTAATTTGCATTCAAAATTTAGTTTCTTTAAAAGGAATTAACTTCTTATGTACTCGAATTATTGACGCATTTTGTATAAAAGAAAAAAATCGTGCAAAGCGAGCAACGCTCTGTCAAGAAAGCATTTATATTAACATTTGAGAATTCCCAAAATTTTTTAAAATATATTAAATTTCATTCTTTGTTTTATATTATATTTACATTCCAGAAAACAACAGACTAAATCACTAAATTAAAATAAATGATACAATTAGATTTTTAAAATCAACGACAGATAATCACTAAACTAAAATGATAAGTGATGCAATTCAATTTTTAAAATTATCATGTTTTAGATAATCACTAAACTAAAATGATAAGCGATGCAATTCAATTTTTAAAATTATCATGTTTTACTAAAAATGATATCTTATAATCTCTAATTTAACAAGAGTATACAATCCGAACAATGTTTCGATAGTCTCATTTTTCTATTTGACGAATCAATAAAAATCGAAATAGAATCGCAAGTGCCTAACAGAGCGAAAGCACGCGTCGCTGAGAAGTGGTAATAAGAGAAGTGATACCAGAAATACTTGTCGAGAGTGCTGTGCTAAGTGACATATGGCATACCTTGCGACTTAGGCTGCTGTAAGGGCTGCACAGCGATCCGTTCAGGCTTGGCGTGCGTGACCGCAATGAAAACTATACATAATGACCGTGCGAAAAAAGTAAACAACGATTAAGAAAAGCGATAATAAAAACTTAATAAAAATGAAGTATGATAATATAATCTTTGATGTTTCGCTTGTTTCCTACATTGGAGGCGTGCGTAAAAACGAAAGAATAGTAAAGTGAGCCAGCTGATTCTCTGAGGCAAAAATCAAGCTATACACAAAGCTGACGAAATAATTAATGTATCTTAAATTCGAGGTGTTATTAAGTTCTATATTGCCGCTATACAGAATACTATACTAAAACATACAAGGATATATCGAATGACAAAGTGTTTCGTAGAAAGGACTATAAGATTTAAAATACAAAGTTGACATTTTTAAGAGAATCCCATCATATATTACATATTACGATAACAAAAAATAATAAAGTATACTTTCAGAGAAAAATTTAACATATGTGAAACACTTCGCTTTCCTTATAATACAATTGATAAATTCAATTATGCAAACGAATACAACTTAATATAATATATATAATGCAGCTAAGTCGAATAATGCAAGTGCTAGACATAAACAGCAGCATGCGCTTCTTTTATTTTCTAACATAACAGATTTAATTCTAATAATACTCAAAATCATAAAAATATTATTGAATCTAACTATTGAATCATACGATGTTAAACTTTTGATTCCCTTATTTAAAAAATGGAATATATTTAATTTATTGCGATTCTCTTAATTTCTCGAATAAATTTTTCCCAAACGATAGATTTTATATAAATAATTAAGAGCAGTTACGTTTAAAAAAGAACTTGAAAAGAATATAGAGTTATAGAATTTATTCTATTCTCTTTAGATCAGGAAAGAATTAAAATTAGATACGATGTATTATTTTAGAATGCTCTGGAACGCAATGCTATTTTTATTTCGGTTGAGATATGTGAGTGTCGCTTTAACGATAATATATTTCTATCGCCTTAATCCTTGATATTTTTTCAAACGCAGTTATTCTTAGTGATTTGTGTAAATCTATCATTTAAAAATGCAATTGTTTAAAAACGGCCTGTATATAGGCAATATTATATGCATGTATGATCTACACTAATGTAAATTATGCTCTGCGTTAGTCTATAAAATGGAAAGCTTGCTTTCTTTGTTACGTTAATATTTTATATGAATCCAATAATTGCTAATGTTATATAAAATACAAACGCCGTGTATACAGTTTTATTCACAATAAGCAAGTCAAACGTAACAAAAATATGACGTGAAATAAAATAAATGTTATCTCTTTATATATGTTAATTCAATAATTTAAGATTATGTACGATAATATACCTATCAAAACAAACATTAAAATGCTACAATTGCTTCCTTAAAATTTTCGTAGTTAAATTAAGTAAAAATAACAAATAAGCTTTTGCAATAATTTAAATTAGTTATCATACATAAATGTACAGAATAAATACGACTAGACAGCGAATCACACTGATCACGCGAACCGGACTTACCTGCATCTCCGAAGCGCTGCTAGAAATTCGTTCCGATTCCCGATGCTGCGGGGTGTGAGCATCCCCGTGTCCATTCACAATGCCATTGGGTCCGGTAGGTCCTGGACCGCAGCGTGGGTGCCATATGGCGGCACCTTGTAAATACATTTCCTCTCCATCGCCAAACGGATCGCCGCATTTTGTGCAGCGCGCACACGTTGGATGAAAATGATGGTTATCACCAGCCTGCAAAACTTTGCCGCTAATGTAACGATTGCAATAGGCGCACTTTACTCCAAACTGCTTCTGGTAATCTTTCTCGCAGTAAGGCACGCCGTCTCTGTCGAAAAAAATTTTAATGGTTACGGTTCACATTTTAATGATTACATTTAAAATTTAAATCCCATCCTTTTTAACTGTTTTTGTGCTGATTTAAAAAAACTTAAATAAATAAATTTAAAAAACACTTATTAGATATTTTTTTTCTCGAAAAGCTTTATTCTTATATTTTTCCAATTCTATAACTATCGAATCCCAATCCTAAATATAAACATAAAGAAGATATCATATTTTTAGAATAATGTATAATCTTCTCCAATATGTGCGTTTGTCGATAACATCAATTTATTTAAAAAGAATATTTTATTTTTATGAAAGCTATACTAATATTCTTCTATAAAGGAGAAATACTGTAGCATCTCTTTCACAAAAGTATATACTAATGAAAAATGTACTTCATATGAAACGCTCGTGTCTCCTGATTAATATTCTTGTATATAATTAAGATGAAAAGATAGATGTGGATCAACACGAAACTTACTTTCCCATGTATTCCCCGTGGAGTACAGTGTCGCAGCTATGACATTTAAAGCACCAGACATGCCATTGACGATCGAGTGCGACCAATGCCTGACCTTCCCTCAATTGGTTTCCACAACCGGCGCAAGCACCAGGGTCAGCGTGTCCGCCACCTTTGGTACTGGCGCTATTGCCAATCGGCGTGGAGGCCTCGCGAACCGGAATACCGACACATCGGTGACATAGCGCTTGACCTACGAATAAATGCATAATTAATGAAGATTAATGAGACCCGGTAACGGATCCCAAAACGTTATCATTAACCTTTGTATTGCCTGCAATTGTCCATTTTATGAAATTGTCATCCAGTTTCATTTATTATTGCAATTTTTTTCACTTGAAAAAACTAGTTTAAGATCACTTGGTTTTATTATGTTGATCACATTACAAAAATGACACAACATTCGATAAATTATTACTTTATTAATAGCAATAAAATATAATAATTAAGAGAAATTTAAAAAATTCGAAAAAATATAGAATGTACTTGAATTGATAAAAGCTTATAAAAATAAAATTTAATAAATTATTTTAATTGACATTTCCTAAATTATATGGACGGAATTCATTTTCATTTTCTTAACGACTTTCTTGATGAGGGACTAGATGTGAAATCCAGCGTAATTTATTCGTAACGTTCAATCGGCCTTAATTTCTTAGAAATAGGTGACTTGCATCGTTATAGTACACAATAAAGAGATGCACGTCATGTCGGATTTTTACCTTTGGTCGCGTAATTGTCACAAGGACGTATGTATGTACATAGTAAATGCGCGCGGCCTTGTAACGGTGGAGTAACGATAAGCCTAAGTGGCAATTTGCTTTAACAGATTGACTACTACACTAATTGTGAAAGCTGTATCAAAGAGGCACATCGGTTACACAATAATTCAGTACGCATCGTAATCCACAATTGATAGAGAAACTGTTGACAATTAGAATTAGTGAATCTTTCACGCGTTTGTCGGTATCCTCGTATAAGAAACGCTGTATTATGTCAATGCATCAGTACGCATTAAACAAAGATGTAGATTGGATTCTGCCTCAATTTCTAGCCCTCAATGAGTCATAAATAATTTTACATCACATACCTTGAACAAGAGACACTTTTGTTCCCTGTCCTAGCAACGGTTGCCGACATCTTTGGCAATGGAAACAATTTGGATGAAATGCATGCTTCTCGCCAGCTGTCACCACATCACCCTCCACATACTCCCCGCAACCAGCACAACGTGTACCCCAACGCTCCCGATAATCCTAGTAAACAGAATAACAAACACGTTACATTTAAAAAAATCGAAGAATAAATGTCGAATAAAATGTGACTCACCTTAGTGCAGTAATAGGAACCTTCACGTGCAAAGAAGCCACCCTGTGCTAAGCTAGCGTTGCACTGGGCACACTTGAAGCACCCTATGTGAAAGTATTTATCCTGAACCCGCAGTACTTCCCCACTGCACTTCTTCTTACAAGATTGACAAAACGTTTTACCTGAAACAAGAGAGCGTTTTCCTTTATGAAATGTTTTCACGGATCATTAGCTTCCCATTCCAAACTAATAATCTATCCGACAGTAATATTGTAAATTAACTGAGTGGCGAGCATTCGCGTAAAATGAAATTTCTACCGTTTTATGACAAAATAATAGCTTTCCAGCAAACGTTTAAACATTCTTTTTTTGTAATATTTGTAAATCTTTAGTAGGGATAATCATAACTTGCTTTTGATGTTCTAACTCATTCTATTATCAAAGTAACAAGATAAAGAATTCAGGTCTTTAGAAAAATTATATTGTAGTTTTATATTGTAGTGAAATATTTTTAAACACTGAGAATGACTAAACAACACCTAATCTTATATCTTTTTTTATATATATAATAAAGTGACAATCGGAAATTTCAAAAATTAAATTATTTTGCAAAGAATCATTATATCAAAAACTTTTAGTTTCAACTTATAATCTTGTTATTTAGTATTAGAAATTTATTCATTTGCAAAAAATATTTGTAAAAATAAATGTCATCTAAATTTTAAACAATTTAAATAATTAAATAATAATGTAAAATAAAAAATACAATTTAATATATGAGAATAATTTTATAGTAAAGAATGTTATCATTATATATAATAATGAAAATTCTATCATTGACGTATATGATCAGATAAATAAAACTTGTTGGATGAACGTGTTAAATAACTCATTGTGTGAATTTTTTCAAGTGTAGGCAAATGTACGAGGATGCAAGCTAAAAATAACGAGAAGACATCATGAGTCATGCACCTTCTCGTGCGTGACGATCATTCGAAATTTCTTTGAGTGCGTTTACACTAACAATGGCGACTCGCATCTCCCACTCCACGTGGTCATCGGCTCTTCATAGAGCGTTAACTTTCAGCAGTTACGTAATGTACCTGTCGCCAGCGGAAAGGATGCATTACAATGCTCGTGTTCTGAAAGATTATCCGCGCGTTCTATAATAGAGTTTTCCATTGAAACAGTTTAGATCCAGAATAATCCGAGTCTCAACGAACCGATGTCCGGATCTGAGATAGCTTTGATCGTAAAGCTAAATGGCAGATTAAGGACAGTTGACTTATCCCAGACTGCACGTGACAACTGTTAATGGTAAATTCTTGAAGTTATTTTGAAATGAAAATTCTAACACTAAAATGTCGAAATTATATATTTTTAAATGAGAAACATTTAAAGGTAACTAATCAAATCATTATTTATTAATTGTTAATATCGCTCATTTGCTGTATACACTAATTAAAAAAGTAAATTTTTTAGAAAATAAATTAAATATTTTTAATTAATGTTAATGTTGTAATATTAATTTTAAAGTACAATTTTCATGTGATTACTAATTACAGAAGAATAAAATTATGTTTTTTAAAGTAAGTTTTTTCTTTTTTCTTTATGTGCTTTTATTTTTTTTTCAAATAAGTAATTAAAAATGATAATTTGTTAATTATATCGTTATTGTAGCAAAAAAACGACATATTCATTATATTTAAATCAGGATTGCCATTGAAAATGAATTTTAAAATTCTCTGGTTTTCAGGTTTTCCAAATAAAAATGAAAAATTTTCCATGACTAATATAAAATATGTACATTTTAACATTTAGATTCAAAGATTGTAGGAAAATTATATTATTAAAAACGCAAAAAAAAGCTTAGTAGCATAATAAAATTTTGAGTGCAAATTCAAACCAGCAAAAAATAAATTAGTTTTGAAAAAAAGAATACAATTACGACCAAAAAAGGGATCAATAAAAATACTGAATAAAATATAAATTTGAATTATTTTGTTAAAATCGTTTAAAGTGCGCAAGTTTTGAACTGTATACGTCAAATATAATATTTAAAAAATTAAAATGGAATAGATTCCAATTATTTGGAATAGAAGTAGTTTAAGGAAATTGTAAGCAAATTTTGAAATTCCAGATTTTTTTCCCTGACTTTTCTCGATTTCCATGACCAATTTCAATTTCCCTGACTTTTCCCGGTTTCCCAGGTCTGTGTTCCACTCTGTTAATACCTAATATTAAATTTAATATTTATTTATATATACATAAAAGTTCTTAAATCAAACTTACAACTTTAAACACATGAAAGTTTGTATTTACGTTTTTTTCCTTCTTACATCTTTTATTAAATGCTGCCAAAAAGTTCTTCATGTTTTCTTTTTTTTTTTTCTACTAAAACAATTCTTTTTATACTTACACGTGCACGTATTTGTCATTGTGGATTATGTTTGTAACACATTATGTTCTATTTGTACGCGTCGCGAATTAATATCGCGATCGATTGAAGCAAACATGTCAGCCGAAATACGAGCACGTTTTGACACGAATATGTATGTACGTACGAATAACGTGGATGCATTATTCATTAGTCGATTTTGATTTCTGACTTAATCGGCACTTCGCGTCTGCATACATATATAACATATATAACGTTTTCTTCATTATATTATCGTTATGCTATTCTTCATTGTTTCATTACGCGAATAATGAACGTTTCAACCGAATACGAGCAGCATAATTTATTCTACCATGGTGACGCAAATTGCATGACCTTATTATATAAATTGTTACGTGGTGGAATTGAATGTTCTCGCTTCCGTCATCCCGTGTGTACATCGCGGAAGTTCGTATGTCACGAGAATAATTAAATAGAAAAAAAAATGATCGCAAGTATTTTACGACGAGTGTGTACGAAATATACGAATGAAAAATCTTGCTGGAACGAGTGCTTACCCAGTTCGATCGTTTGATGATTCAACTACGAGAAGGCGCGATGAATGTGACGCCTTTATTGAGTTATCGGTTGTTTTGAACGCGTTCCACGATAAATTATGGCGTATCTATAGTGCCGTTACGCGTGTGGCCGGATCATATGAAATGCGCAAGGGGAGTGTTGTGTTCACTCATAGCACAATCAATATTTAGAGAGGCAGAACTAATAATTTACTTCTGTTTGCGTTCGCTGCACCGAATCCAGCTGTTCGTGTAAAGATTGCGCTCGTTTCGACTTAATGATGTGTACATAGAAGAAAAAAGTATGCAGGAAGCTGCACATGCATTTTTATTCGATCCCATTGGCGCGAAACGAAATTCTTTCATTCTGCGAATGTAGAGAGAGTCGACTAATTACTCATCAACCGCGAATTCCGTGGCGGATGCCGGTAACGCAGTCGATTTTTACCTGTCAAGAGGAACAACTATTTTCCGGAGTAATTAATAAAAAAAGTTAAAATACTGAAAAGAATTAAGCTTCTAATTAAGTCTCCTGTACGTAAAAATTTATTTTTGGATAATATCGGTTGGACATTTTAATAGAAAGCGAAAATTTAATTTGCTAAATAATTATGACTAATAAGTTAAGGAATTCCTTTTCAAATTTTCACAAATTTTAATGCTTCCGTTGCATTTAAACTCTCCTTACGTTCATTTTGTAAATGTCAAGTTATATCCAGTATAAATCACGCAAGAAATGTGTTCTCTCGAGAAAACAATTTTACTTCGTGAGAGAATTTCACGCGAATTCAATGAAACGAAAACAAATACCAGTGCCATTTATATAAATGCCGTGGCATTTATATAAATCAATGGCTGAAAAAGATGAAAATGTGCATGACATCACATAAAGCCGGGAGGTAAAGGCCAGATCCCCTGTGCCTTAAAAATATACGATGACATCACACCTCTCTTCATACATTCGTCATCAGACCGTCGCATGAGTTAAAGTCGACAGAATCCTCGTTGCGCGTAGGCAGACCAAGTTAAACGCATCCGCTTTATACAGAAGAAGAGAATTGTCGAGGTCCTGCTTCAGAAATGATACTTCCGACTCTGGAATCCGCCAGACAATGTCCATAGAGTAGCAAGAAATGCCTATTTTTAAATTAGATAGCGACACGACAATATGACAGAAGCGTGAACGAATGAAGCGTAGCGAAAGTAATTCCTCAAAAAAATTTTTTAAACAAATTGTACGTGTTAGACTCAACATTTCCGGCTTACAACAATACATGCCAACGCTACTTTCTCTGCTCCTCGCTGCAGTACGAATAGAATCGAGCTCGAATAGAATCGAAACTCATGACGCGAGCTCGCGTTTAATCGAATGGGGCCACTCGTCCATGAAGTGACACACCCTCGTCTGCGCGTCGCATGTCGTTTAATTTACGGCACGCTTCAACTGGGGCGAAAAATCTGTTGCCAGAAAAAAGAAAACGATGGGTCGATAGGCTCAACTCGGACGCGAGCGAGTGATAACGGAATTTATCGTCCTCGTGATTCGCGCGCGGAACACGTCAATCGTATGCGATAACAATGTATCGATGTCACATGCAGCATATCTGAAAAAAAGGAAAAGATAATAAAGCTGCACTGTTCGATCGAGTTATTTAACGAAAAAGTTCCGGGAATTTGGTAGAAATTTTTTTCGATTTTACCAAACATTTCCAAATGCTGCAATAATTACAATTTGATTAAAGTAGTCTGTTATATATGTCATTTAATTTATATTGCCACTGGCTCAATACGTTATTCTATATTAAAACAGTGGTTAAATTTGATATTGTAATAGTATTAAATTTAACCAATACTGGCTGACATAATTGTGGTCATCATTTGACAGCCAATCATTTGCCAGTGATGGTTCAGTACTTGGTACAGTGATTGGCAGAACTTTAGCCATCAGTTGACAGTTATAATGTTGACTAAGCATTGATTTTATTATAACTGTTGGCGTTCTGTATGGGTTGTTTCAGTATAAAATAACGATATATTAAGTAGGAGTAATGGCAACTTAAATTAGGTTAAATTTAATACTATAGATTTAACAGTGCATGAATCACAGATTCTTATATGAAATAACAATTGCAGGAATTGGCTGTGCGAATTACACGTTTGACATAAAGCAGAAACTCTGAGTCATAACGTATGCATACCTCGACTACATTGCTAATTAGTAATTCAATATTGGGATTACTCTCCCGTTAAAAAGACATCGTATCATGCAGGCGTGCACAGAATAACCAGTTTTTGCCGCATGAACTGTCACTGGACAAGACCTGATAGACGACCATATTTCTCTTCAACGTGAAGGCCATTATTTAACGCGATTTTTATATCCGCGATACATCCCGACGATCAGATATTTCAGTGATTATATCCTCAGATTACAGTTGTCAGGACAAAATCAACAAAATCGAAATTAATTGAAGAATAAGGTCCTGTCACTTATCGTGATCACTCTACGTAGATACTATACATGAAGGTGGTATGTTAATATGATTCATAAGTGGTCTAAATAGGATGTGGCAAAGTGGGGTCAAACGCGACGACCCTGGACTGCCCTGATCTCTCTCGTTGCACTCTAGATCATAAAATCGAATACTAATCGACTGTGCAATGATTATCTGTCGAACATATCTAATCTTCATATTTATAATCACTTCATATTTTTCCTTCGCGCTAACAGTCGATACAGCTTTTGTTATAGTTTATATAAATTAAAAAATCTTCCACAGTTATTAAGTTTCTTGCACGTCATTGCCATTTCTTGCGAATTCTTCGATATTTATTTGCTAAACGCAAAGTATATATAGCTACAAAATAGTATTAAACTATTAAAATATTATAGGAGTAGCGTAAGATAACTATGAAATATTATACGTTAATTATAATAGAAGAAAATTCAGAAGTTAACTTTTTTTAGAAAGGGAAACAGAGATTCATTATAATTTATATTATTGCTATATGCATTGCTACATTTCTCTTTTTCACTCACTTTACCATGTTATATTTTAGAAGGGAATGAAAAAAGACAATCGTGCAGCTCACTTCATTATATCACTGTAAATTCTTAGAATTAGTATTAGGTCAAGTTAATTTGTCTGAAGGAAAATTTGGAATGTTGACAGCACGAAGGAAGTTGATAATGAATTACACAGAAAATATCTAGGCGTCTAAAAGTGTAGCTCCAAGAATCGATTTGTATTTACAAGCAATGCTCTCGAATTGTATTAAATAATATTTGTGATTATGTACATTATTTTTATCGTCAAAATTTAAACAAAACAATATTCGATATTTTTCACTTGCTTGGCAATCTGAATATTCTATTTTGAAGCTGATGAGCATTTTGTTATCTGTACGAAATAAACATTGCAATAATTCAAAAGAACGAGATCGAATTTCATTTAAATCGTATTGAAAACAATAGATGTTTTATATTACACTATATAATTTAAAGGTAACATAGCGTGATATAACGGAAGAGCACGTGTTAGATTTCGCTGAAATTTGCACCAGCATGCACTCGACAGAACATCTGCAGAACTGCTATGTCAGCAGATAAATTTTTAACCACTCTCCTTTCTACTAAAAACCTGCTCAACTACCGTTTCTTTTTTTCTGTTTGCACTATGTTTTGCTACAATCTTTTTTATACTTCTAAAAATTCAGGAAATAAAAGTTCAATTTAAATAATGTAAAGCATAATCTTTTCAACCAGTGTCAGTGTAATTATTTAATTTAACGAATGACACTTTCTATCTTGAATGTTGTCTATATAAACAGATCATTTACGAACAAAATATTAAAAAATTGATTATCGTCGACGTTTAAACTCGCTCTAATGAAAATGTGTTAAACTGCTGCACTTCAATTATCCTGCGATAACAAACTGATGTAATGCATGAGATGTAATATATGAGATGTAATAAAGAAATTAATAATTCGTAGCTGCACGTGTTGGACAATCATTTCTCTCTATAAATGTTATATCATATTCAAATAATCGTCACTATTCTACGACGCATCCTCAAAAAATGAGAATTAAAGATATGTATATTACAGTCGATTATCAAGCAAGTTAACGGTAACGATGCGATAATTATGGCTTTTGCGGTTAGTTCTTATCGTCATGGCCATTCTTGATATTATTCTTGTTCTGTAGAAGAGATATGTACTAATTTAACAATACTTCATATGTAAACTAATTTCACACTTGACCACATAAAAAACAATAAAATTTTATGCAAGCAAATTACAATACTACAATACTTTATGTAACATTTTAGATATATAGACTAATTCAATTAATACTTGATAATAAAAATTAAATTTAATAAAGAGAATACACAGTATTTAAAAGCTAATCGCTAATTGTTCGTGATGTAAAACGTAAAACATATTTTCTAAATATTAATTATACAAAAAATAAGTGATGTCCAACCACATAAGTTATAAATTGTTCCTTGATGATGAAAATAATCATTAAAAAATAGTTATTTTACGTTGGGCAGCATACATCACAATATATTGCAGTATATACATAAAAATAAACGTACAGCTTCTTATTGTAAATGCCATAAACTTTAAATATTGTAAAGCGTTCCGTACAATTCAAGGTTGCACATGACATATAAAATTATTGTTATTGTGTTATGAGCTGGCAGAAGCCAATTGTGTGTACATGATGCAATATGCAAAAGTACATATTTCGGATCGTATTCATTATATGACAATTACCGACGATAACTTAATAATGTATGAAGTCAGTAATTAGTATCCCACGAGTGCGAGGGCAACTAAATTACAAAATGCTTGTATCGCATTCTCGATGTGTGTATATGAATTTTATTGTCGATAGCGCGAAAAAACACAATTATTATAACCTACATGCAAAAAAATTCCTCGTGACTTCTTAGTAAAATTCTCGTTTTATTGTTTTTGCTTGCTAATTTAATTGTATATCAACAGTATAATAAGAAACGAGTTTTTCGCATTCTTAAATATTTTTCCAGGATTCACAATAATCAAATTAATTCTTTCGCGGTATTTTTATTAGAAACGACCTAAGTTGCGCAATATATTAAATTAATCGAGGTTAAAAATATTTAATAATTTGAGAATGAGTTATAGAATGTATTTTCATAATCAGATAGACAATAGATAATCGAGAAAATAGTCTAGATATTTTCGATTGACTCACAATGTAAGTGAGACCCAAACGGGATTTCGATCGGCGTTTCTAGCGCGCTAAGGAATGCATTTCCTCATTGGAGCATCGGGGCGGTTAAAAATGTTCTCGGCGTGCGGTACCGTGTCACGTTCCTCAGATTCGCCTCATCACGAACGACGAAAATCGTGACGGAGATATTCGTGGCTTAGAGGCAGCCGTCGTAATATGCAAATATTGCCGGATCTCGTGAATCGCGTGGTATCACACGAGTACTTTCGCATCGTGTAATTTAAACATCGTGTCGCCGCGATATATTAAAGCAGTCGTGAGGCAAGTTGATAAGACGGATGGATGATCGGCGGATGTCGTAAAATACCATACCGACCAGCGGAACGGATTTCATATTACCGCGTCGAATTTCTTGTAGAGACAGATTTCATTTCAGCGGACATGGCTCCAATTTCGCGAATAACGAGAAAAAGCAAGATCTATTTACATATAGTCGTAATTATTTCACGTTTAATTAACATTATTGAAAGTTTAATGCGTTTACCGCGCCGACGCGATAATAATGCTAATGGATTTCGAAGATTAATGAATACTGATACAATAAATATCTCGATGTACGCTTCATTCAGCATTATGGAGCTTTTACCTATCAATTTTTCCTACATTTATTATAATATCTATCGCTATATCATAATATTATACAAACAGACACAATAAGATAATGATAATGAGGAATGATTATTACTATTAAAAGATAATGATATTGTAGGAGATTCGAGAGTTAGAATTATTGAACACCACTGATTCATTTAAATTTCATTGAAACTTCAAAAATAACGACAAATAACAGCATAATGGCTCGTTGTTACGAAATTAATTCCGCTTTTAATCTAGCATCACGGATGAAGGCAGATTGACGTAAAGTAAAAAGAGGCGGCTCATTCGACGACCGCAAAATAGAAGGTAAGGAAAGGATTTTTTGGATCTTCACGGCAGTCAACATTTTTTACCTTTCTTCAATGGTTTTTGCTTGTGCTGGTCGGCATCGTCTTTCTTGAACTCCGCCTTGCTTTCACTTGCTATTAAACTCTCGCTCGTCTTCGACTTCATCGTGTCTGCGTTGCGTAACTTTCAGGGACACGAGCCGCGCTGGCACACGCACCTCTCCTTCCCGTTTCCGTGTGATGTTAAGATAAGATAATGCCGAGCTAGACGATCGGTGCACGATTCGTCACCGGTCGAGGTGCAACTCGAAGCAGCCGCGAGCAGATTCGTATCCTCAATCTTCTGTCGTTGAGATCACTCAAATAACTCGTGAGTGAATTATCGACTAACATCTGTGTCTTGATAGGTCAAACTTGGAGATTTTGCTAAAAAAAATTCGACATATCACGTTGTCCCCGTTTAGATTGAATATTTTATCCTCTGTTGATGTTCTGTATATATCGTTATGAATCTAATGTCATGTAATATCTTTGGTAGATTATCAAGATAATCGAAGGTGATTACGTTGTTTGTTGAGTAATGCGTCGATAACAATATTGCAAATTTTTTTCCAGAATGAAAAATCTCAACTCGTATTTAATATATTTGGTACGAACGCGGAATTTGTAAGTCGTAGGAATTTTTAAACGATTAATCGACAACTCGCCGAGAGCTAATCTGAATTTCGAAGCGTATGGCGCGAGAACTTTAACGTAATACAATCAGTCAATCACAATACACGTGTCCATACAGTCGCTGCGACTGCCGATTGTCGACTGCCAACAGTGCCGACCACCAGTTACTGGCTAGTATGAGATTCGTGCCTCGTCGAGTCCCGATTGTCAACCGGTACAGTCGGCGCAGATAATGTTTACTTTCATGGTCGACTCCGCCCTGAAAGTCTAATCCTATGAGACGGCTTTGCACCTCTTTCATTCTTCACTTTGTACTTTGCCGCAATCTTTCTTTTTTCTGTTTTATCCTTGACTCTAGTAATCTGTCATTAATGCACATTTGTAAGCAATGATATTCGCAGTTGCCTCAAGAGGATTAGAAAAATATGTTTGTCAGCCGGCAGATTAAACTTTTTATTTAGCTTGTACGCAATTGTATGCATCATGAATGTTTAGAAAAATTTTTAAATACAATACGAAAAGAATGATTTTGCTGAAATACTTAAAAATTTAAGTATACATAGATAGAGATTTGAAAATAATTTTGTTGGATCATCAAAATAATTATGTGTGAAACTCAATCTCAATAAATAATGCTGCAAAAAGTTGTAACATTTTAGCAACCAATTTAGATATCCTACATAATTATTTCAATAGTAATATAAAATTATTTTCGGATTTGTATCTAGAAAATATTTTTAAAATCTATATATTTTAAATTTTCAGTAAAATCATTTCTATGAAATAAATAAAATGTTTTGAAATTAACAAAATTTTTTACTCGGAAATTTTCTTTTCCAGAAAAATCTGAAGTATATATTATATTAAAAGTGTAATTATTATTTTGTAAAAAGATCGGATAATATCAACAGTACTCAGATTACATGACTCGAAGCTATTAAGAGTAATTTATAAATGGAATCATTGCATAAAACTTTAATCCAATTAGCTAAGAAAGATGAATATCTTGAAGTTGGCTTCATACATTTTTAAATATATTTTACTCTAAAATTTACTTTCTTGAAAAATTTAAAGTGTACATTAAAAATGTAATTTTACAAAGCGAAAGATCAGATAATATTAAAGGCATTCAAATTATCCAATTGAAAGCTATATTTAAGAATAATTTATAAATGGAATTATTGCATAAGACTGTAATCCAGTTAACTGGGAAAGTGTCCAGCGCTTGTCACAATTTTATCATCATATACACACGCGGTGCCCTAATTCTGTCAGCTTAAACTAGTTTCGCATAATAGGATGATATGATTAATAGTGAAATAAAAAAATATAATATAATATTGCTCCTCAACTAAAAACATGTAAGACAGATTAGACTTTACATTTTTTACTTTACAGTAAATATAATATATCTTAATAGTCAAATCGGATATCCGAAAATTTTTCAAAGTAAAACAAGCGATTCTTGCACAAACGATTCTTGCTTTATGATACAAGAATAAAATGATAAATACTGCATCTCTAGTTTCATGTTAAAACTTTTAAATCCTTAAAAAGCAAGCTGTTATTTGTAATTTTATCTCGTTACTCAATGAACATTATATTATATTACATTATATTACAAATGTGCAACTTCGTGTTACATCTCCAAGATCGAGTCAAAGAATGACGTAAGTCGACGCACGGTGTACATCACATGCACCAATAAGCGATTGAAATATTGATCCAGGATGCGTACAGAAAACGAGTGCCCTTTTTTTTTTTGAATAATCCAATTTCTTTGTCAAGACTGCATTGTAGAACTAGACAACTCCAGACTAAAATGACAATTATTTTCTTGTCAAATATATATATATATATATAAATATTTAAAAAGAACGAAAATAGGCTTTTATAAGAATATCTCTTCGACATAAAATGTCGTATTTAGTGATTTCCAACATTATTAATTAAAATTGATTATATACAATTCTTCAAAAGCAGAATCGTAATTTACGAGGATACAAGAATTAGACGAGTTTCGCACAGTTTTCGTGTCGAAATCGGACGTTTCCGTCGATGCCAATTAATAATCTTCATCGAGAGGGAATTCTCTCTAAAGAGTAGCGTCTCTGTATGGTTTGGGGGATACGTATCGATCAGCAACTTTTGCAATTTCGTGTGAAACGTGCTCATTAATTTACTTGGAGATGCATTAACGGCATCTTCAAGAGACCCTCGTACTCGTGTCGATAGAAACCGAGAAGAGGATCAATATCATGTCGATCGTTGCTCCGGCTTTACGCGCTCTGTCGTGAGCTGATCTATTATGTAAACGCCTCCTCGTGCGTGAAATGGCTGCCTCACGTGTAAAGTCTTCGCGTAAGCGTAAGGTTCACATTGCGAGATCGGCCACGTAATGTCGCGGATCGAGGTTACGATTGTGTACTGTCGTAATATGATCAGTAAATGGGCGTCACGAAGGCACAAATAACAAGCTAAATAGTGTTCTATATAATCGACTATTCGATACGAAAGATTTTTAGTGATTGTTAATTATTGGAAAATAAATTGAACATTATTTCAAGATTGTATTCTTCATGTATTCTTCTGACATTTAAGAATGTATCAGATGTATAGTCTCTGCAAAAAGTGACTGGAAATTAGAAGTTTACACTTTCCGTATGAAAGGCTTTCTCTCCAAACGTCATCTTCTATA
>NW_017259336.1:573934-595543 GCF_001594045.1 Atta colombica | reverse complement strand
ATAAAATTCGAGTAATATTAACAGGAATTGTTGTCAAAAAAAGATTTATTTTTTTGTATTTTAAATAAAAGTGTTGTTCTAAATTCGCTTAAGATATCATATTTTCAATTTTTTTTAACATAAAAAATTAAAAATAACGTGTTAAACTTCGTGAATCTGGCGTGACACTTTTCGCTTTAAAATACAAAAAAAAATGATAAATATTATTACTTTTAGCAACAGTTCCTGTTAATACTATTCAACTACCAATATAGGTAATTTGAAAATAAAATTGTAAATACAATTATCGATTTTTTTTTACACTTTAAATACAGAAAACACATTTGTTGGAAAAAAATTATGATGCTTTTTACTTATTGCAATTCTAGTAATATTTCTCGTTAATTCTAGCAAAGTTTCAAGTCCTTATAATGTTTTTTAAATAAAGTTACATATTTTTAATTAAATTTTTAATATCTATATTCAGCACGACACTTGGAGGAAAAATTATTTATCACAGTTCTAGCAACAGTTTTGGTTCTAGCAGAGTTCAACAAATTCTCTCGCAAAGTAAAAGAGACGAAATGCGTGCGAGGAGTTTGCGATGTCACGCGCAATGCAACGGTCGCGTGGGTGGGCGGGAGATGCACAATTGCAGCAAGCGAATTATGTGTTCGCTAGCATCTCGTCGGGGTCGCCGGCTTCTTCGTAGACAACCGGTCCTGCTATAATTGCGATCGCGAACAATTCGCGCGAGCGAGAGCACGGATGGATGTAATTCGTTCCATACACGTAACAAATCGCGCGGATAAATCCGCGTGATTGTGTTGCGGTATTAGAAGTAAAAAAAAAAGCTCAAGGATACAATTAAAAAACGAAAGATTTAGAGGAAATCATTAAGAAATAAAAAAAGAATAATTAATATATTAATATATAAATTAATAATATATTACGTTAATATACTCTAAAACTTTTAGAATAAATTATCACTCTAAAGAGTACAATTTCACTTTTAAAGATTGAAAATTTAGCCACTCTTTTTTAAGACTAGTTTAATGTTCACACTTTAGAGAGTTTAGATTCTTAGTGAGATTCTCGAAAGAATTTAGAGAGCGTGTAACAGCAATAATAATGGAAGTGTGGATGGGATTGTACAAGTCCCTAAATGTCATCATCTATGTAGATATAAAAAATTCTTCTGTGACTCCCACCGAAGTTGGCAGTTCCAGTCCAGTGTCGTGTACTGCCTTATGAGACTGCTCAATCTCCTCTTCTTCCTCGGTTTATAATATAGTCCTAGTTCTCTTCTAAAAGATCTGTTTTTGTACTAGCTAAACTAGTGTAATACTTTAAGAACAAAGTGAAATAGATATGATAGGTATACATATGATATTAATTTGAAAACGAGAAAACAAGTTCTAGTATAATCTAATGCCATACAATCTATGATTTATAATGAAAAATAGATTTAAGGAAGAGTAGCAGAAAGCTTAACTTGTAATCTTAAGACAGTGTCTTATGACTTAAGTATATCTTATATCTTTAATAACGCACAAAAACTATCTTGTGAGTTATGTCTTAAAGCTATATAAATACCAAGTGCCTTTACTAACACATGTCATAAGACAGTCCTTGTGCGATACTGAAGACATAAGTCTTAACTCACTGTCTTAATATTATAAGTCAGCCTTTCTGCTACAGCCCTCAGAACGATATATATGGCGACGATAGGATCGAACTTGCGATTTGCTGAGTCGCCCGTTTTCATGGAACCACACGTCACAGGGATGGTTCAATGTTTTTTCCTTACGATTTCTCCAATCGATATCGCATTCTAGAGAAATGAAAATGTTACTTTCGCACGATGAAGCTTGACAATAGTGATGTATCGATATTGCTGAGATATGGTCAGGGATTTCGAGATGCTGAGTGGTGGTAAATTAACTGCAGTTTCCAGACGAAAATGTTATCCAAGTTTATTTCAACGGCTATTAGCAACGCCTGTTCACGAGTAATAGGCATTCCGGAAAGTGCCGGTATTCAATTGTCAAAGGCACATTATATTTCTATGCAACTTTCAGCATGTGGTATATACTTTTATTTATAGCACACAAAGGTAGACGATCGGATCGAAACGATGGACATTTCAAACTGAAAAAGACCTAAGTAGCATCATTCAGATTATAATTCATTTTCGACATGCCAATTAACTGACATATAATAATCTCGATATTTTGATTATTTTAACAATCAACTATTTTTCGACGTCATAATTAAATGTTGCAAGGGCTACTTCAATATTCTGGTTATTGCGACTTGTTCAAAGATGGATCATACAATTAAATGACATTCTGCTTATGATTTGGATTATATTTTTGATTATCAACTTCAAACTTTACTATAAAAAAATGTTCCAGAAAAAATAAAGATAGGAGATCAAGAAGACCGACCGAGTTGTCCATTTCTACCAATGCAGATTAACTTTAATCTCGGTTTAATTTACTCTTTATCCTTCTCTAATGCTTAGAATCGGAAAAAATGAAGAGTAAGTTAAATCCAAATTAAAATTAATCTACATCTAGAATTAATCTACAGCTAGAATCGAGTATTAATCAAAACGAGCGGAATTTTCACAAAAACTTAATCGGTCGAGAATGCAACAATAAATCAAAAGTAAGAAATGGAAATCGTTTTTCTCGGTCTCATTGTAAAAAATTTTTCTCGGTCTCTTTGTAAGAGATTTTTCTCGGTCTCTTAAGAAGATAAAAACGGATAAAAGCAGAAGATGCGTCACTAGAATGGAAAAAAAAGATCAAGAGCGATTAGGATCGAGCGATGCAAAATTCTTTGGACGAGCGCGTCGCATAAAATGCGATATGCAAAACGAGAAAAAGAGGAGGCAGAGAGAGAAAGAGAGAGAGAGAGAGAGAGAGAGAGAGAACAAGAGTGAACCCACGCATGAGAAGAACAGGGAAGAAAGAAAGAAATACACAGGAGGCAAAGGGGGACTCTCTCACGCAAGGCGCGTAACATACGCGCAAAGTAGGGGGGCTACTCGCCCTAGAAAACGTCAAACCGACGGATTCACCTATTTATAGACCACCGAGTATGAGTTCGCGGTACTAGCCTTTCGGAAAACATTCGTCGTTATCTCGAGATCGTCGAGCCGAGAGGAACGAGCGCGAGCGTGGAAATTGGACGGAAACCGCGCGACGCAGGGGCGTATTCCGTTTCCTATGTTACGCGCGCTCGTCAGCGAGCAAGCGAACAATTAGACGCCACATTCCTTTCTTCCTTTCTTTCTTCTCTTTCTCTCTCTTCTTCATCCGTGGCGCTTCTCGCTAGCGGATCATGCAGTCCACCGACGCGATAGAAAAGGACAGAAAGAAGAGAAGAGCGAGGGAGAAGAGCGGGCGCCCAGCCGGCGTTCGATCCATCTCATCTACAGAATAAATTCTACTCACCCATTTTTCGGGAACGGTGCCTACTGCGAGCTGTAGAACGGCGGCGGTGTCTTTGTCGCGCGCGGATCACGCGTTCATAGCACGGGGCAGTGGACGGCGTAGCGGACGCGCGTTTCACTTAGGAAATCGCGGAAAAAGGCGAGCGACGTTCCTGCCACGGTACGCAGGACGGCCGACATTGCGGCGCCGAGCCGTGCCGTACTCAGTACGACACGCAATTTGCGCATGCGCGCGACGCGCGGACACACCGGCCGGGCTGCATCGCAGGCGCGAGATTCGAACGGTCGCGGCGCATTTATGCTGCCGTTTGTTTCACTCAGATCACGATCCGATTCACTTCACAACGCTGATTAGCATCATTTGCCCTTGTTTAATTTTTGATAAACAACAAGGATGAAATTATTTTAATTGTAAAGCATTGTGAGTAATATAAATCGAACCGCAGCTCTGTTCAGACATTTCATCCTTCGATCATTTAAATCTTTGAAGTTGGAGGTCGATAATGTATCTTGAAATGAAATAAAAATTACAAAAGTAAGCATATTCATTGTAATATTTATAATTTCATTCTATTTCATTTCAGTCTAGTGAATTTGCTCACTTTTGTAATTTTCATTTTGTTTTAAGATACACAATAGATGCACTGGAGAGATAATAAGCCTGTTTTTTCCTTTTAGGAGATACACAGTTGACACATTATTATATTTTTCTTGGAATTCAATGAATGAAAAAAAAAAATATTTGTGACGATTATGTTTTCTAAAAGGAAAATAATCTTCAAATGCTATATTTTGTTGTAATATGATCGAAGGCTTCGCGCACGTCGTGATAATTCTCTGTTACTCTCAAATAAAAAGATCCTTGTCAAAAAATGGTATACGAAATCGAATTTATATGAGGAAAAAGTCGGATCTCAAATTCAATTGAAAATTTGACGAAAAATATTGCGACAGATATTAAATGTCCGCATCAGTTTTCAACATTTGTTTTATATGTAATTTAATTAATCAAACGACCTTCGTAAATGCGTGAACAATAATACTGTATGTGTGAAATTATCGAGTCTATAATATTCTATATTTCATATAATTTTTATTTTATAAAATATATATAAATTCTTAAACAAGATAGTATGTCCATCTGGTATGTGTTCGAATAAATTGTTGCATGTAATATATTTATCATCACATGATAAACATTACATTATCTACATTTTTCTACTATCGATAATTCAGTTTTCTACTAAACGAATTATTTGTATATCAGAGGAGCATCGATAAAACAGAAAAATGCATTATATTTGAAAAAAATTTCAAAATAATAAATTTATCATATATATTCTGCAATTAGTATATATATTGCTCAACTAATAAAATACTATGTGCCAATAAAATAATTAATGCTCTTCTATAGACTTTTAATCCTTTGCAAATCATTTAAATATCAATTAAATTGAAGAAAATTAGGAAAATCTGAAAATATAGCAAACAAATTAAAAGCAGAGACTGCAGAAATAATTAAATAAAAAAATTGAAAAAAATCTTAAACAGAAAAATAATAATAATGAACAATCATTAAAATTAAATCATTTCAATGGAATATGCATTATGCAATCATCCCATACATCAATCCCATACTAATGGATTTCTCTGTAAAACAGAGAAATAAAAAAGGATCAAAACACGACGATATTAATTGACGTTACTTATCCAGAATGTCTCCTAATTTGCATCAAATCGCTACCGAATAGATTCTCACTCGGATTTCAATTAACTAGAGACTTAGCCATGGAGTCTTATGTCTTCCACGATTTACAAAGACGACAGGATATAGGTGGCGACAGGAGTGTCGTTCTCTCGATTCTATGCTCCTCCCTTCCCATTATTCTCCCCCGTGCTGGGCGCGCATCGACAACTGCAGCGGTCCGAGAGAGCGCGCGTTAATTGGTGGGACCAATTAATTCCGACAAGTTCGCTCGATGTGATTAGCGCGTATACGTGGCGACGACGATGGTAGTAGTGACGGTGATGCGGTAGTAGTGACGGTAGTAGTGGCGATGGTGGTGCGTGCGCGCGGTTTACAGAGCTGCGCGCCCCTGTGCACGACGCCACTACCACCGTTGCACCCACCACTGTCGCCGATCTGCCTCCGGAAACCGAGGAACCTGTTCCGCCGCGCGACACTCCGTTTTCTCACATTCTCGCTGCTTTCGCACGAAAGATATCGCATCGGCGCGACGTGCCGGTTGCGGACACAAATTACCGGAGCTACCGGAGCTACCGGGACTACGTGACCGAAGAGCCGATCTCTCACGTCCTCGCGAGTCGGTCTCGACCGCGCAAAGTCTCATGAGACCACTCGAACGTATGTCTCGCCTCGCTTCGGGTGTAGTATCACCTCATTTTTTGGAAAGCATTTCCGACTTCGACTGTGCAACTACGTTACATTATTTGTTTTGATTACATCATTATATTTCGTCCCATTCACTGGTTTGAGGTGATCGGTATATTATACTTTGATTTCACGATTTATTTACGATTCTAGTCGGAATCGTCGCCATTTTTGCGGCAAGTACCATTAATTTTGAAGAAGAAAAAGAAGGTCCCGATTGCGCAAGCGCGATTTATCGGTAGACAAACAAGACAAACAAGATCAAGATAGGATTAAAGCTAATTATTAATCTGGCTTGTATTAATAATAAATTTATAATCCGTTTCGTTCATCTTGCTGGAACAATCAAGCAAAATAATAACATACGTCTTACGAATCACAAACTGTTTTTTATTCCTACATTAGACTGCACTAAAATTTTGTTCTCACTCTCGTTAAATATCGAACATATTATACTTATTTCGTTTTGAATTCTAATGTACTCTACAATATACTCTAGTTCAGCTATAAGAAACACACCTTATTGTGCTTAATGGATATTATTGCTGTTATTGTTTTCCTCCATTTTGCACGGAAAGTAAAGTTCTATTGAAGTTTCTCAAAATTTAGCTAGACACAGATCTGAAAATAATTTTGTTAGACTATTAAAATAATTATTTGATATTGTGGATTGAATAGTAATTGTTGAAGAGTAACAATTCGTGGAAGGATAGCCAGAGAATCGTCGCGAATTTGCCTAATAAAACTCTAAAGCTTAAAACGATTTAATCGAAATCTTGCGTCAACCGGAGGTCAATACAGTTCGCTTGGACTCGCATTCGAAATTAGGCTCGTGGCGTGTGTGTACTGCGCGTCCGGATGTTTCTGCCTATGAGTCTAGAAGGTCAGGAACTCGAGGCCGCGCCGGCGAAGGTAAGCCGGCGGTTGATTTATCGGCCAATTAGTCCATCGTATCGGGTGCGCTTCTCTGGTGCGTCTCATCTTACAGACGATATCCCGTAGAAGACCGGCGCATGGGTTAAAACGCCGGCGGAGGAGGGCATCAGGGACGTAACTATGCTTCTCGCTGAAGACACGAAGTGAAGTAGCATAAAGAATTAACATTCAATGAGGCAAGGAAAATGCCACGTGACATCCGTAAAAAAATTGAGAATTGAACGAAAAAAAAAAAAAAAAAAGAAAAATAAATTCTTTGCACCTGTCTATCTGTTAATGTAAAGTCAATTAATCAGCGCTAATATCGATAACGTTTCGAAATAGTCAGTCGAAATAGTCTTACATCGACTTTTCGAAATAAAAGACTCCAATTTTCAAAATATATTTCTTCTTTATATGATAAAGAAATTGTGTCTATCTTAGAAAATATTTAAGCGACAATGACTTTAATTGTCGATTACTTGTAGCTGTAAAACGTTTCGCATAAAGTTCTTTCAAGTTCCAAGGTGATAGGCTTAAAGGGTTGAGAGATTGGATTTACCGTTGCGATCCTTACAAATGTGGGAACGACGACATTTATTTGACGTGTACGACAAGTCGTCTTTTTCTTTTCGCTATCTTGCTCAGCGATGGCTTCATTAAATTGGACCCACTTCGATTTGCGGCTCGCGGTTAATGGAGCGCGGGCATCCACATCAGGCTGTCCTTCGTATCTTAAGATATCTTTACATGGCGTTCGTCGGCACGCACCGTTTAGCGCTTTAGCGTCTTAGCCGGGCTAAAATAGACGGTGGCTCTTCGCTCGAGCGTTCGCAGAAAAATCCTCGTCGCTCGAAGAAACAAGATTAAAGCATTCTCCGTGTCAGCCGAAAGTGGTTGCCGATACAAAATTTTCAATCGAAAATTGCAGAGGTGAGAAAGAAAAAACGATACTCAAAAACTCGATAGAAATCCAATTAAACAATTTGTAGACAATTTGCATATTTTATGTTTTTTTATGAAGATTTGTTTTTCTGAATGCCGTCAAATTAAATGTAAAGTTGAGAGATAAATTATTTCAAAATGTCAGGCAAACATCTATATGTATTCTTCGAAACTAGATAAACTGTTGTTTCTCAATTTTAACTCGATCAGTAGCCAAAAAATCAATCAAAAAATATAATTAATAAATTGAAAATAAGTAAAGATACTTGGAAAACTACGCGTTATGCTAAAATTTTAGTTAGATAGAACTAAAAATAATTTTATTGAATTATAAATATAATTATACAGAACGTTCAAATCGATTGCTAGAATAGCAAAACTTTTTGCAGCGATTTGTCCATCATGCTTGAGTTCCTTACATAATTATTTTAATAGTTCAACAAAATTATTTTTAGATCTGTACTTAGCTAAAATCTTAAATACTTCAGCAAGATCATTCTCTTTTCATATAGAATTGAATAAACTGACTGTCCAAAATATGACTATTTATTCAAGTCGACAAAGTTTTTTATTCGAGTACAACGCTTCCTAAACACATAGATTTTTTTTGTAATTTCTAGTTTAAACGTCATTTGAAGAGTAAAGAATTAACATTGAAAGGCCGCCAAAACGTCACGAAGGATATAACGGCCGATCGCAAATTCTCGTGTTGCCATCGCGATGATACGCGCGTTAGTTAATGCTCGAAACACGACACGACGGTTTTCGCGTGCTAGCGACTTTGATTCTGCTTTTTCGTGACGGTAGAGCCGAAAAGGGGTCTGTACGTGATGACTTGCCGCTAGCACCATTAGATCTGCCGGCTCGAATTTCAGTTATGCCGCTGCGAGCGGCCCGACGATATAGCGACAGCGGGTCCGCTGTTCTGTCCGTGAAAGGTCCCAAACTTTACGCCCATTGTCAAAAAGCGCGCGGACGAAGCGACAAATTAAACGTAATTAACGCAACACACGACTGCGTGCGTGTATTATGTACGGTAATGCTTTCAGTGCGAGAGTAAAGTAATCGTGAATTGATATTTTTGACTTCTAGAATGTTTAGAAAATTGAAAATTGTAATCGAGTGTGTCAGATTCAAACTATTAAGATATATACGCAAATGTAATATACTTTAATATTAATCTTCTGAAGCTAATGATGGATTTATTGCACCCATACAATTATGTTCCTTATGTTATATCTACAAATTTGAATTATTATTATTATTAAAATAAACTTAATATATCTTCTTTTTTATACAAGTTACGTCATTTGAAATTAATTAATGTCTTTTAATTAATACAAATTAAATTGGTCTTACAGAGTATCTCAACATCAGTATTGAAAAAAAAGTATCGAAATATTCGCAAAAATAAACGTTACATGTTCGCTTCGATATTTACTGATTATAAAAAAGTTTAATTTTAATGACAAAATATACATTTCTGTGAAATATATCTTATTAATTGCAAAAAATAAAGTAGATAGTTTATTTACTAAGAATATAACATTTTATTTCGTCGTATTTAAATAAGAATTTATTGTAATAAAACATTATATCTCACAAATAAATTTTTAAATATCTTTTTCTAAGTGTATCTGTACTATATTGTGCAAATTTTGACGTCAGCTCTAAAGGTTCTTAATTATATATCGTTATGCAAAAATTTTTAGATGTGCAGCACTCTCTTTGTACTATATAGCTTCTCGCATCTAAAACTTTTTTTTTCCTATTTAGACCTAATGAAAAAAAAAAAAAAAAGAGAAATCAATCTAAATGATTACGTCACTATAACATAGTATTTATCATACCTTTTTCAAATGAATAAATAATGTTGTTTAATGAAATCTCTCTTTGCATCAAGAGTCAATTTCGTATTCGACATATGGCAACGGGTTACAAAGTGTCGCGGTTCACGGCCATGCGAACGTCGTAACTCGTGCGACAGAAGCCGAGGCGCTTTCTAAATTGTTTTCCCGCGCGGAGCACCGTACTCGCGCGCGGATTCAAGCGCGCGGCGAGAGGTTTACGATTTTACTTTATTGCCTCGGCGATGCATTGTCAAAATGTATTACGGTCGCGCCTGTATAGAGCGCGGTTTAATATCCTGTCTGCATTTAATCGTACCGGTATTAGAGCAGCGACTACGGGTGGTCCTATTAACCGCCACACCGCCGTACCGTCGCGCCGCTGGTGCACGCTGCCGGTGGGTTTACTTCACCTTTTGCGGATATATCCGGCCTGTATTTGCGTTATTAGCTCGCCGTTACGTCACTCACGCTTTTTCCTCCTTCCCCCCTTCCGAAAATGTTGATTAACGCGCCACCCGCGCACAATGCCCGGCCGGTAATTAGATGTCGATGCGAACGCGCCATGCCGGGCCCGGGCTAATTGGACCCTTGGATCTGCGTACCCCGAGATCTTTTCGTCCCCGCAAATTTTGGGGGTCGGCCACATTAATGTCGATTAACGTTGTGACGAGGACAAAACAGACACGCCACAAGATTAACTATAAAAGCATAGCAAATTTAAGATGACTCTCATTTAGATTTTAAAGATATTCTAAAATGAAAGATTATCTTTAAGAAGAAATTACTCTCTAAATTCTTTGGTAATCTCTAAAGAGTGAAAATAAACCAGTCTTAAGAAAGAGCTTAATTTTCAATCTTTGAATTAATTTTCAAGATTTCATTCTTCAGAGTTTACTTAAAAATTTTTAAGAATAACTATATGTATAATAAAAGTTAATCGAAACTATAATATATATTACCATAAAAAATTATGACACAAAAATAAAATTCTTTAGAATGCGCTAATATGTATGCAAATTTGTTCCAAGTATTTTTATGTCTTTTAAATTCATGATAACGTTGGATTTTATTTCACGAGCAAACACGTAGCTAACTTTGTCAGTTATAACGTGCCATTTCATCTTTATCTCTCGTCAATACGTAAGCAACTCCGTTGCGTTCTGCAAGGTTAAAAGCGCAAAGCTTTTCTCACTCGATACTTGAAGAAAAGATTCCATCGTAGACTTTGGGTATTTCTGAGCGATTCTACACGCACGGTCGGGCACTGGCCCGTCTCTCTCTTGACTTAACTATAATTTGCACGCCGTAAATACGTACATACCGCTCCGGTGGTACTGTATGAGACACGCGGACGATGAGAACTTAAACGTCGCAGATGTGCAACCGGGATACACTATGTCTTGGTCATAAAACGCCGCCGGTAGTTAAATCCGTATTTCTAGAGCGGGCTTAACTCCTCTTTGTAACCAGCCTGTGTCTGCGGCCTTTATTCCTTCGTCAACGCGTATGTTGCACCTCTAATCGACCGGGAGAGTTTCAGACTAGGAATGTAATGCAAATATAATAAAATTTCTAATAAATCATCATGATAGCTAGAAAAATTTTATTTATTGTCTCTTATTGATTCCTTAATCAGAGAATTGTCAGTATATTCGTCGATAATAAAAGAACAATATCACGATAAACTCGTGTGGAAGTGAAATATTCTTTGATCTGACGTTGCACTTTCATCATAGAAGGGATTCGACGAGCGGGTATCGTTTGAGTCCATTGCGTCGTTTAATTTAATTTGGTGTTATCTTACAAAGCGTAGATAGGGTCCCCGTGGGAGGATGCGGGTGCAGAAAGCTCCTTTAACAGGCCGTGATCGTGCGCCGGGGACATTTTCCCGCGCCATTATTGTATCCGATAAGTCGGGAGATAATCGCGCAGCCAGAGCGTCGTGATGTCCCCCGACGCGAGTTCGACGTTCGATTCTTCTCCGGCCGCGTGAGCGACAAGATCGGGATTATTATCGCGATTTGATCGATGGGCGAGGGGTGTTCGTTAAAATCCCCCTCGCTTTCGGCGCTGTTCCGCGATGTAGACGTGTTATTCCCGTACCTGCAGTTCGCGTCGAGTAAACAGGGGAAGTAGATTCTGATTTACGCGCGCCGTTCCATGTACGAGAGGTATTGAAATTTGGTCTAAAAATTTGAGCTTAAAAATCTATAGTTCGACTGAAAGATAAAACAATCCAGTTGACACTAACTAAAAATAACATCAATGTTATAAATCAATTTGTAAAAAGAAATGGTCTCACTTTTATCGAAGCGGACCTTAGTGTAATATTTCAGTGTAAATTTTTATACATATCCAAGTTTGCAATGTAATTTTGCATTCAACAATGTAATTTTTTTGTGACACCACGTATTATGTTACATTTAGATATACTGCTGAATGCAAAATTATAAAAATTTGATACTTGTGATATAAAATGATGACACAATCGAGTATAACGTTTCAGCTGATTGTGTCAACTTGTGTCTTAGTTGGAAAGCACGGAATGTGTTACATGTTACATTACAATGTCGCCTGTATACATTGCTAGAAAGCACCCATTGATATTACGTTACTTTTACTTGGTGTTAACTAGAAATGTTGCAAGATTCAAAAAATATTACGCTGCTTCGTCCTTTAATTATCGCTAATCCATAAGATAAGACATTATAATAGTTATGTGTTAATTAAATAGATAGATATGTAACAACGAAACAATAAATTCTCACATATTAATCGACAAGTCGTCAATGGAACAATTTTTTTAAAAAGCAGAGACGTTGAATGTCGAACGTGTCTCGCTAGTATCGGCCATGTTGCACAATTCGACGCTGCACGTCCACCTTCGGTCTCTGTTCTCGGTCGAGGAGGCACTCATTCGCCAGGACTAAACCTGGCACCGGACTCCGCCAGGACTACTGCATATGTATTATACGCGATTGTGTTCCAAGAAACTTCTGTCCGACATACGAGAGCGAGAACTCTGTTTTGTCCTTCTTTTCCGATCCTGCCGTCTTTCTTTCACTGTCATCTCCCCGGTCGCACGTCCTCCCTCTTCCTCTTCAGGGAACTCCACCAGAGTCACTTTGCACCTGGCCTCCTGTTTCTCGAGCCGTTGGAAGCTACTCGCGGCGTTTCGAACGAACTCGAGACGATACCGTCTCTCTCCCCCTTTTTCCCCCCTTCCTCTATCTTGTCCAGACCTCCCTCTTTTTATTCGCTCGATGTCTCTTCAAGGGAGGAAAAGAATAGTCGAAGCGCCGTGAGTCAATCCGACGATCACGTGGTTGCTCTTCGATCCGCGACGAGAAAAATCAACGTTTGCGTGAAATTTCTCGCGTAACTTCTTCCATCGCTTTTTCTTTTATAACGTATCGCGAACCAAACTGTATCCTACATCATATAAAATAAAACAGAGTTGCTAAAATAATTTCTTTCAAAAATCAAAAATAGGAAAATGCTCGTTGAAATATTGTAACCTTTTTTTTGACTTTTACAATTTTCTCTTAATAATTCACCTTTATTTCTTTTAAATAAGTGCGAAATAAATTATTTAATTAGATCGTTTTGTTCTTGTATAAATGTAAAAAGTCGAAGTATTACAAAATGAATGTATCACAAATATATCACGTATTCTTTAAAAATTTGTATAGCAGTGTCGAACTTTCTGGTCGGTAATTAAAACAAATTGTTTTTTACACACGATCAACATCTAATCGAATATAAATAACTGAATAAAGAAATGAAATAAAGACTACTTTGAGAATTTTGATTACATAAACCAACATTTTCGATTTTAACAATTATGTTTTGAACTCCTGATATCCTTCCTATCCTTTCGATGATTGGACGATTACATAGGCTAAATGTCAATGCCTGCCCCGAAAGGGCTCAAGCATTGGCCTTCGGCCCGTGGTTAAAGTGATTGTATTCCAATTATTTCCATTATGCCTTGATTCTAATTGATTCAATAATCGCCATAACAATCGCCGGAAATACATTCGATCGTTCGCATCCATCACTGGCGTAAAGAGGCCATCACTGTGAGTCGAATCAAGTAACCGATCAACTAATCTAGGATTAAAATCTCTTGTTGATTTCTTGAGGTCGTCGTTAACGATTCCATGTACTTGAACTCGACAGGATGTTTGCTCGCGATATAACTATGTCGATTAAGTTGTGCTTGCATAAGAAGAGATACAAGCACATTATATCGAAGAGCATAAGTTACTGGAAATTAAATACTTTTCGATAATTTAACAGTTATACAGTATATGTATAATAGTCGTTAGAAGTAAAGACTTTTTGAATTTTGATAAAAATTTCAATACTCAATTTTATCATTATTACGTTATTATTATATATATACACATGATGTGATTTGTCGAAACCTCTTAACATTTTTTTAAACTTAGATAATACCCTCATTAGATAATATATTAATCAAAGAATTTATAATCGCAAAAAAACGTGACTTCTAACCGCTGTATTAAAGTCGATGATATCAAAACTCAACAAAAATAAAAACAGTTTTGTGAAAGAAATAATAATACCCGAGTAACGGGTGTATTTTTTATTTATGCTTTTTTTCAGTTCTCTAAAGATTATATAAGAGGAAAACGCAGCTATTAACTAAATATGACAAAGCGAAAGATTCAACGTAGATTTTCTGCGCAGTATCCTCCGATGTAAAATCGATCCTCTTGAAATCGAAGGCAAAACGACGACATTTACGACGAAATGTTGAATGAACTATTCCGCGTCCCATGAAATCCCGGACAAAGCGACACCGACATCTTTATACCGGAATGATTTTCCAAAACCTTTCACATGTGCGCGCGTATTACATCCGTCTCTCATTCACAATAAGAGTCCTCGAACTACTTTCGCGGCTTATATTAATGAACTCTTAGCTGAAAGTGACTCCAAGAAAATTCATTCAACCCTTCATTCAACTGTAATACGTATTTTTGCATGACGCAGCGGATATATAGACGATTTGGTAGACGAGTTTTTCAAGGAAAAGATGTTCACAATGTCTAAAAGAAACTATACAAAGTGTAATTCTTTGAAACTGTGAATCGGATAGTGCAAAGTAGTTTTTGCATCAATGATTTCGAAGTGTACCTAACGCTATTTGGCAACAATCAGATTTATATCCTTATGATAATTTGTCAAGATTTTCTGGAGGAAGCCAAAAAATCATTAGATGCATCAGGTTCGACATGAAATAATTTTGATACATTAGAAATATTTTTCATTCTTGGAATAGCAATATCATGCTATTTCAAAATCTTTTACTCTAATTAAAAAGTGTTTCCAAACTATCATATCTAATATGTTATATAAAGTACAGAATTTTATATAAATAACAAGACTTTCTGGATTCCTTCTTCAAGCATATTTAGAAAAATTAAAGAGAGAGAGAGAGAGAGAGAAACAATTTAAATATTTATACATTAAAAAAAATAGTATTAAAACAAAATATTGAGAAAAATTAAAAACTATTTTATCTTGAAATATCTTGATGATGGAGGGATTGGGATGCGTCGATAGCTTCGATAGAATGTGATTGTATAAGGTGCACGAATTTGGATTTCTCGACAAAACTTGAATAAGTCACAGTCGAACGAGCAGTCCTTGCGCACGTTTATAAACCTGCCGGCCGTCTATAAACCTGCGACATAATGCACCCTGAACGAGATTATTTCGCAATTTATCACCGAGGCCGTTGAATGCGCGGGGTGGTCTATTAGGGGGTGGCTAGCAAGATGGCGGCCGGTGTCGGCGAACAATTGTACCCCAGGCCCGATGACAAATGAAGTGGCAGCCGTCTGCGCCTATGACTTACGGTGGTTTCTTTTGTCGACGCTTCGGCGATACCACGAATCCTCCTGATCCTCCTCCTCAGGTGTTTCACTCGGCGGAAAAGTCTCTGCACGGGTAACCCCCTCCTGACTTCTCGCCCACTGTCTTCTCCCTCCCTGCTCATCGATGCGAACATGCCGTTGCTCGCTGGACCGAATTTGTGATTGCTATCGCGGCATCCGACCGCGACTGTAAAAAGCAGAGAATTTATAGAGGTTGCCCCAGGTTTATCGAATTATTCCCTAGTTACCAATTCTATGGCGAATTTGGAATCGATTTCCCAGCGACGGAAATGTGATTTGTTGTAATAACAGGAAGATACGAAATAGATGGAGCAATAATCCGTTTAAAAAAATCTCTTCGTTACATTTCTTTCAACTTAAAATTTTTTTTACAAATTTCTATAGTCAGCTGTGTTAGTAACACAATGGCTTAATGTAATTTTTTTATTTCGCTTATATTATATTGTACTTCGTGCATTTCTTTCATCAGTCAAACTATTATCATCTGGGGTGTCATCGCTGGTTTGTATTCCTTTCCGTTTCGTTAAAAAAACATATTGCATAACACTTTCATTACACACTAACATTGTGTATAATAAATACGAATTTAGCATTAATTTCATGAATCATGGTTCGTTGCTACAGCGCATACAAAAGTTATTTCAGTGCACTACAAAGTCATTTCGATTCGCTCGCTGAATGAACTGCATGACATCATTGCGAGACATTTGATAATGAATTCGACTCGAGTGATGAATAAACATGTCGATTTACAGAAAAGGTAAAAAATTGTCTCACGAAGTTATCATATTCGCTCATCTATCGTGCTATTGTTGAAGTGTCTCTTGAATCGTTTGGAGTAAAAATATGAGTAACAGCCCTGGTAATGGTCTCGTAAAGAGAGCTTTACAAGATCGTAACTTTCGAGCGGCGCGGTTCGTGCAACGAAGTCGTAAAAAGCCTATTATCTAAGGAGCTCATTTGACGTCCGGTTCGATAAATCTAATATAATTATTTCGTCCGCGTCTCGCTTTATTATCTGATTAGGCTAATTCTTTCTCTACCGTTGTGCACGCAGTCGCGTTGTACCGGAATTTTTTGTTCCTATCGTGATCGAGGTAAAAGAGAACTCGACAATGTAGATTGCCATTAACATCACTTTCAATCTGATATAATTACTTAGTTTCTACACATACAGTAGTATAAGTTTTATATCTTAAAAATTATTAAAGAATGATATGTGGAAACGAACAACAAAATTTTTTATTTAGGATAAAATAAAATATCATAGAAGAACTATTTTCAGTTTGTTATTTAGATGCCAAAAAGTTTAGCCAATAACATCTTTCCTAAATCGTGAGACGCATCGAAATTCTTTCACGATTCTTCTCCAAAAGAAATTCTTCCGGCAAGTTAACGAGATCGATTTTGTCGTATGTATCACGTTTATTAATCCCAACATGTGAAAGAAAATCTATTAACATTGGACGAAAAAACGCAATCCCGATGTAATCGACGTTATAGAGCGGAAAAAAGAGAGAAAGAAAAAAAGAAGAAGAATAAAACCGAGGACGAAGGGTAGGCCGGACACGTTCGTGGGAGCATTCGCCGGACACATCACGAGCGAGCGAGGGAATAAACGAAACGTTACGCTCGCGTTTCGCGTGGAGGAGAGACGTAGCGTACAGCGTACAGAGGGGCGAGGGATGGGGGGATGGCCTCGCGCACAGATCCCGCACGAAAATAGCACAATAGCTCATCTCCCGCCCGTTGATACGGAGCACAGTCGCGGTGCTCTGACTTATCGAGTCAGGCATATTTAATTTCCGCTCTCCCGGCGACGAGACGCCACACGCCCGCGCGGCGTACAACACGTACACCAACGCTGAACGCATACTCAGCCATCCCTTGTATAGCGCGAGCCGCAACGCGCGCCCTTATCTACCCTTTTCCAATAAGACTTCCTACTGCGGAATTACCCCTTTGCCAACACGACACAATATTCGGCTTTCTATGGCGCATTATGCGCCGTCTTTTCCATTTGGTCACTTTATCACGACCGACGACCGACGACGTTATTCCCTTTCTCCTCTCTCTCTCTCTCTCTCTCTCTCTCTCTCTCTCTCTCTCTCGCACCCCCGCGTCTCGCTTTGTGACGGCCGCGCCGTCGCCAATAAAACCGTCGACGAAGTTGGCCGCCCGATTTCCGGAAGAGCCGACAGACTCTTTCTCATTCTCGCGCGAATGAATATTTTCTATTGTTCCTTTTTTCCAATCGTTATTTGTATTCTCTCTCTCACCTCCCCCCCCTCTCTCACTCTCTCACTCTCTTTCTCGTATACGTGTCCTCTCTCGCGTTTTTGCAGTAAAAGCTATGTTGAGTTTTACCGTGCGCGCAATTGTTCCCAGCTGAATAAGACCGATCGAAAAATACGATCCGCGTGTGTACCTCATTTCCGCCAGTCGTCGCGAATTTTTCTCATTAGCTCGCGATCATTTACACGTCGAGTTCCGCGACATGTGTGTACATACCTCTTTTTCACTTTTCTATTTTTTATTTTTCAGCGCGCCGCCGTTGTAAAAATACACACGGCGAGCCGTTCGTGCGTGTGATCGGCCACGTGTAGCCAGAGCTCTTTGTCCAATAAACGATATCACTTTGTTCCGCTTCGCCGTGAAATCGATTCTCATTTTCAAAAGCCTCGTAAGCGAAACGTGCCCGTCGCTTCTAACACTTCACAATCGATTTCAGCGCTTTTCTCGACGTTGGTAACGACGAAGCGTCTGGCTCTCCCTATTTCTCTCTCTCTCTCTCTCTCTCTCTCTCTCTCTCTCTCTCTCTCTCTGATGTTTCCGTGAAGTTTATGAATTTTATTATTCTGTCATTTTATACACGTCGACAGAGAATCCGATACGAACGCTGCTCTTACGAGTTCTGCGTACTTTATTATTTTATCGGTTCACATTTTAATACAGAATTATTTGCACATCGTTTAAATAACGATTAGAAAAGTGTCATTTGAAGGGCTTCCCGGAAAAACATTACAAGCATCATCTTAATGAAAAGTGATATTTTAATGGAAAAGCGTTGCTTGTATATTAACTAAATGTGTGCTGAAATCTATGAAACAGGAAATTATGGGCAGAAGAAAACGATAACGATTGACGATTAATGGAAGTACTTTACTTCTATGAGAATATGAATAACATACAAGAAATGCAAAGCTAATAAATAAATGAAGGAGAAATACAAAGAATTAAAAAATAGTAGAATGCCCATGTCTCCAAGCTAAAAAATATTATATATCTACGCTACCAATACAAAGTGCATTCAAGCTGTAAGGTTTCGTAAGGTTTTTCTCAAGAATGGAAACAGATAGAAACATGAGAGAGATCTTAACACAATGTCTTAAAAAAAAAACGTTGCAATGATATATTTATGTCAGTGCATTTATTAGAAAAATATTGTATGTCACATGTAACTTTTATCCACTTTTATCAAATTTTTAATCAATAGAATTTTTTCTTATTATATACATATTTTTATATAAGATTAGTCTACTATAAAAATAACAAGAAATTTAAAAAAAAATTATTATCGAAAAAACTTTAATATCTACTATTTTATTTCCTATAAAATTGAAAAAAATGTTGAATGTAACGTTTTTTTGGGGAGCCCATTATTTATGAAAATTTATCTTTTTTAAAATAACATAAATTACAATTGCATCATATTTCAAGATTATGAAAAATCTCAATTCATGATTCGACTTGACTTAATTCACCTCTATCGTCAATCGGCGTCACACTGCAATGAATAGCAATCTTGGATAGCTATGAGGAATAACGCCGACTCGATGGCAATTCATCTCACCGCGAGCATCGGCACAATGGAGGAGCGGTGCGATTTTTCCACGAAAAGCGCTATATCTGCGGCGTGGGCGAGCTGCTTCTCGCTGCTTCGTATCCTTCCACCGATACGTCATACTTAATCACTGGTCATAAGTCCCCAGGGGAGCGTTCAGGCGGTACCGCGCCCTCTCGTGCTGCCAGATTTCCCCTGGTAAACCACGGTAAACCATACATAATAGGCAAACAGAGAGCGTATGGGGTCCATCGCCATGGCGCTTGACTCTTGGTACGCGGTGCAGGCTGCTCCGTTTATGAGAGGGTGCATAAATCGTCGGGAAAGATTCGTCCAAGGGTGGCTCGAGTGTCGTCGCAAAAGAAACGTCTACGATCGGACAGTAGTTTTGCCCGTAGCCGCTTTCCTAAGGATCTTGTCCACGGATCTTCGGCTGGGCGAGATTCAATTTAGGAGCGCGCGACATTAAACGCTTATTTATATCGCCGGATTGTTTTCGCGTCCTCCACGATGAACGTGCGTGGAATACCGGTAAATACCTCGGGAATGATCGTGATTGGTCATCCTGTGGGGAAACGTTTAACCCTGCTCTCGGATAATATCTTGTCCGATAGTAAGTTTCTCGAAGCAGATTGGCTAAACGATGAGCAAACATCGTTTAGAGTTAACGTTTTACAGAAACAGATAAGCTTTGTCGACTTCCTCGGATCTTTGAGGGAAGATCTTGCACTTTATCACAATGTGTTTAAATTGCCTTTTCAATTGTAGTATTGTTTCAGAAATCATTGATCACGAATGAAATAATCATCAAAAAGATTTTTGTGCTCCGTTAAAGTTTTTTCGTGTGGTAAATGTAACAAATTTGTTACAAGCACGATCTCCATCTATTTTTCATTTCCGCGTAAAATTCGCGTAAGCATAGTGCTCGCGTAGGAGAAATACGCATTGAAAAGCCAATACCGATTGCGACGACACCGACGTGACGTAGTCGTGGCGGTTGTTTCCTCGGAGAAGTCTCGCGTTCTCGTTCTATTGTGCGACGATTTCTGAAACAGATCCTTTTTCCTTTGTCTCCGTCCCGTCGTCGGTATGAGAGATCCTTTCTCACCGTAGAACAAGTTAGTAATTAATTTTTGCGAATTACTCGGCAGTCGACGTGCTGCCACCGGTATACGTGCAACTGGAGCAGTATCTTTCCTCGTCTCTCATAACGAGTGATGGCTTTAATGTTAATTTATGTTCAAGTAATTAGCAACAAATGATTAAGCCCCGTCAGAAACAATTACAAAATTTGGAACGTATTAAAACTAATTGTCATTATATAACAATAACACAATGGACGGTTTAATTGTAAGAATTAATGTTAATAATTTATAGAAAGATGGCAAAGCATTACAATTATGATATAATAAATTATTAATAATTGCAATTAGATGAGGAAAGTGATTGATGGCAGAGATATAATAGAGTAATTGATAATTGTTTTTCGTTTCGAAACTGTTGAAAAAATATTTTTATTTGTACAATAAATTAATTGATATTTATATCAATTACTTTTTGTTGAAATATTTGTAATTGTTGCAATCTCTATTCTTTATTAAGAAAATTAAAAAGTTGAAATCATTTTTATTCATTCAATTAGTGTGCTTTTTTATTGTTTTTTGCAATGCTCTTATATATCCTTATCATATCTTAAAATATCTTAAAAATATCTTAAAAATTGAAATTGAGATTGAATTTATTCAATCAAAACAAAGTTTACTAAATTTGATATTAGTTTTTTCTTTTTAATTTTGATTAATTCAATCTCATCCTCAATTTCAATCTTCTGTCCGATACGAGTATAACTTTTTATTTCTATAAGTATGAATCTATAATATTATCATTCAAACAATTATACAGCAAATCAACCTCTATATTTCTGTTATTCCAATCTACAACTATTTCCCTCAATGTTAATGTCGTTATTATTTTATGGTATGCGTATTTCCTGTTTTAATAAATTTATTTAAAAACACACACATAGAAAAAGAATGTATTGACAATTACAGCGAAACCAATGAAACTCAGTTTCCTCGAGCGAAACCCTGATTCATTTCGTGGGCTCGTTCGCAGCCATCGCACCGCCAATGCGCGGTGGCTTGACACCCCCTTGCCCCGTTTCAGCACAACTCAATTTCTCGTTTCATTCTCCAGGCACGGTCCTATCTCGTTCGCCCGCCTGAGTTCCCCCGACGGCCGCGTATAATACGCCACCTACCCAGTTATAATAATGGCACGGAGGGGTTGGC
>NW_017259336.1:524315-573834 GCF_001594045.1 Atta colombica | reverse complement strand
GCCACCGCCGCCGCCGTCGGCTCGCGAATGCCTGAGCACTGGTATTGGTTGATATTTCCAACAGTTATGTAATTTCCTGGGTATTGTTGGGGGCTCCCGAGAGCTGCTACTACCTACCACTCCTATCGTCCGCGAACGCGGGATACGAGAAGCGTGAGGGGAGGATGGCGGAGACCATCCACTATACGCGGTACGTGTTGCAATACGTACTCTCCTCGTGCGCGTTTTGCTCTCTTTCCACGAGGATTCTTCGGCCTCGAATCACGGGTTATCGTTTCGGAGGGATGAATCGAGGTGGACTTCGTAGATACATTATATGCTTGTATCTCCTAACGCTAAGGTCGAATGAGTTCGCTCGGGTTGCTAAATAAATTGAAGAATGTAACAATTATTCCATGATAAAACCTTGTTATAAAAAGAGTTGTAAAAGATCGATAACTATTAATTTCATTTCCTTTATTATGTTATACTAGTTGATCTCCATGAATGTTAAACTAGTTGATATTTTTTTAAAAACCCATTTAATTCGTACACGGAAAGAATTTTACTGGAGTACATATATACAATATATGTACTCTGAAATTTAGATACAGATCTGAAAATAATTTTGTTGGGCTATCAAAATAATTATGTAGAATTCTAAAACTGTTACTATAATATCAAAATTTTGTGCATTGCTTATGCTGAGATACCTATAATAATTTTGATAGTTCGACAAAATTATTTTCAGATGTACATCTAGATAAATTTTAGATACTTCAATAAAATTCTTTCCGACTCCTCAAAATAAATTGTCACAGTATAAGCACGTATATTAAATTAAAAACCTTTTTTTATTTGATCTCTTATCAACGTCCTATTCAACTATTTCTTTTCATAATCACTCGGAATAACATTTCGCTACATTGCGCTATAAGTGACGTAATAAGAAGTAAATAAAAATAGTAGTATATAAACGCATGTTTTAGAGATGGAATGTGTTAAATATGAAAATGCAAAAAGTATCCGCAAAACGGCAAAATTGTGCGATAGTGTATCTCGTGCTTTGCCATCTCTACGGCAGCCAGGGCGGAATCTGACGACTTCTTGGCGGTAGCGCCTATACATGATAAGGCCGTTATCGAGAAGAGCGCCGTGACGCTCCTACTCGGTAATTTCCTGCGTTTTATGGGCTGCTTAAGGAGCATTCGCGCAACTCGTCGCGCTATATCGAATTTGTGAGAATTAGGGCAGCAACCAGATCTCTTCTCTTCTCTCTCTTTCTATCTATTTATCTATCTATCTATCTATTTAGCTCTATTTCTCCTCCTTGACATAATAATAGGCGAAGGAACGACATGAGTATCGATCGCATGTTTAACCCATCATGCCAATATGCAGAACATTCATTAATGAATGGTCCATCAGTTCGATCTCCGTAACAGCATTCACTTGTGTGTAGAACAGTGCCATTAATACCTCGAATGTTCAATTAGAACTTCCGAGTATCCGTATAATTTTTTTCGAACGTATTTTTCACACGTTCATGTGACAGATGAAAAATTCTTTTCGGATAAGATGAAAATTAAAAGTCGCATCGTTTGTGTATATTTAAATGTGTATGTCGACATACGTATGCACGTATCTTCTTCCTGTCCACCAGTGTCTCACGTTAAAGTGCGACAAACGTCAGCTCTCCCGTACTATCGACTGCCGCCGCATTAATTCGCCGTGGTAATTAAACTGCCGCGTTATTGCCGCGGCAGCTCGATGAAACGTGCTTGGACTGCGACACAATCCGCGGACTTTTCCGCGCGGATTGGCGCGGATTGGCTTTGGTTTGGTGTTCGCGCGCGTGTCGACGGCAGCCGCGTCGGAAAAGGCCGCGTTACGGAAACCCGTGTACTGAAGGTACGTGTGCCGTGTCTAAGGCACCACCACCAACGTCGCCACTTATCGGCGAAAGCGGCGGACTTCTGTGAATGCGGCAATGGCGCGGCGACGCGTAGTTTAATTAACAATGAGCACGTCGCCGCGACGTCAGGCTGAATCGCGGACAATGAGAAGTTGTCAGCAGCGCGAGGCTAATGCGTGGGTTGGGCGGGATGGCGGCGTAGTCGTTGAACGCGGTTACATGCCGCCGATATAACAGCCGGGAAATGTTTTGTGCATCCAGCTTGCCGGTTTTCGGAAATTAGAAAGCAGCGATATTTACGGTAGCACGCGACTAACGACACTGGGAAGAAATCGATCTCTGAGAAAACGATACTTGCCGGGCAGATTGGCCTCTTGAATTAATTTGAAGAAAGGATTCGACGATTACAATAAGCTCTGTAGTTGAGATTGATAAATGTAGAAAGCAACGGGGAAGTTAAATCTTTGTAATTTTATATTATAAAGTAACTGCGATAGATGATCTTTTGCTATTTTAGTCGGCGAATAATATTAGACAAGCAAACAAGCATTTACGAATTTTTAATTAAATAGAAGAATTAATAACTTAATTAATTAATTTTTTTAAACGTTATGTATTAAAATATATAAATTTATAAAATATGAAATGGTATAAAAGAAAATGTTACGAGAGATCTATACTTTTAAATAATTCTTTATAATAATATATGTAAGATTAAATAAAAGAGGAAATATTTAAAATATCGATTTAATAAGCGACAGATAAAATAAAATAACGCGTTATACTGAATGTCGATATAATTGCCGTTTCATATTTTTAATTAAATATTATTCTGTTGAATCATTTGTTTCTGAAAATAGCGCAGCTATTTTGATTGTCGTTCGAACAATTTTGATGTTTTGAGGAAAGTCAATTCGGCTTCTGTTTCGCTGTAAGAAGGTTTTCGCTCGCCATGCGGCTCTTTGTACGCCGGTGACACCGACGTCTCGAATCCGACTCGTTGGTTAATATTGACTGGCAGCGGTTACGCCTGCGCCAAAGTGGCTGTTTGCCCTGAACAACCCTCCCATTTTAACTCACACCCGCCGCAACCTCCGTTCGCCAATGTTGTAGTCGTTGCTAAGCCCACACGGACTCCGGCTTTGCGAGTAGCTAATGTAATAATTGTGCGGCACGTATCGCACTTAATGAAAAACGAGAAAAAGATATTGCAACGCGCCGCTTCAGAACGCACCCGACTTACGACTGAAAATACGCGAGTATCGCTTTATTTCTGCTCCCACCAAATGAAATATATCACTCATCTCCTCAAAATTACTTTCATATATATATTTTGAAGAATTTTCTTTTTAGTTTACTATTTTTTTAGTTTACTATTTCACAGTTATATCAAAATTGTGACGAAACCTTTTTTTATTACTGCGAATGTCGCATCTCATTATTTTTTATTTCTATTAAATGAATTTTCATTTAAGTTGCACGAAATATTTTCTTATTTGGAAATTTAAATTTTTTTTTGACTTTTATCTGAGATTTCGTACGAGTCGCAAAGAATATTCGAGAACGCATGAGAATTAAAATTCGTGCACCGTGAATTTTCGGTTAATTGAACCGTAATATTTGTCGATTTCAGCGAGCCATGAATGATAATGTCTTCGACGTCGCAATTATCCGACAATGTGCCAGTATGTCGACGAGGCATTACGTCTAAACAATTCGGTTATCTCGGCGAGCTGCAAGCTCGGCCAAGTCGTACCGGATTTCGAGAAAGTTCCGACGTTCAGCATTACGAGTTAACGCTGATAGCTGCTCTGCAAACGGAGATGTGCATCGTCGAAGTGGCACGTTCGCCTCTATTAACAATTACATACCAAGAGTTAGTTGGGCCAAATACTTGGCCAGCCATAGTTAAACGTAGTTACTTGTTTTCTCTGCGTATAGGTAGCGAGAATTATGGTTAGGGAAAAGAAGAGATGTTAGCTGAACTTGGTCGGTTTAGTTTGCAAAGGTTCTTCGGTAAGATCCGTGTATTCTCACCTTTACTTAGCGTCGCGCTAAGCAAGACCATATTTTGTGAGGCTGTACTAACGTGAAAATAATTCAGGACAAATACGAGTATTGACTCATTCCATTATGCGATTTATAAATTCTTGCACCGTTAGTGTCAAATCTTAAAATGTTACCGATACGTAAATTTTACGTATAAGTGAGTGAGGTCATTGAGTGCTAAACTGTGCCTTCAGTAGTCATTAAGAGCCTGCTGCCATGTTAAAAGTTAAGACAATTGAAAACAAGATTTTAAAAGTTCAAGTTTTCCGTTCATCGAAAAAAATTTACTTAATACATATACTTGTAGTAAATAAATATATATTTACTCAAGAAAAAGTTAAATCAAATTAATCGTCTTTGTGTCAAATAAATATATATTTACATTTAATAAATATTTACTTAGAATTATTGAGAAACATGTATAATATTTACTAAAATTTATTATTTTTTTCAGTGTATGTAAAATTTATATACGTATCGATAACAATATTGTATCACTCAATAATGATAATATTCTAAGGTTAAATAAAGAAAACTAACTATATTTTTTTGCTGAGCTATGAAATTCCACGATTGTGTCCAGACAGTGGACACGGATTTAGGTGATAAAAAGTCAATCAATAGATCCTCCCCGAAATTTTCCCTTAATCGTCGCATCGATTCGCCATCCGTGGTCACGGGATTCACGGGTCGTGCTCTTCTCTAACCGGGAGTATTCGCATTCAACTGTCGTCCTTTCGTAATAATTGCTACCGATTCCCGACCGCCATGCTGCATTTCCAGGTTTTTACCTCGGCGAGCCCCCTCTCTTTTCCATCCACCATTCGTCCCCTCTTTCCGACCCTTCCATTCTCCATACCCTCCTCCCCCTTCATCCAGTTCTCTCTCTCTCTCTCTCTCTCTCTCTCTCTCTCTCTCTCCCCTCTGTCTCTCTCTCTACCCTCCCACCTATCTTCTATCTTTCTCTGCCCTTTTTCAGACGCGACAACATTTCGCTCGCGATCGCTCGTTCTTGTCTACCTTTCCTCGTCGATGAGCACGCAGACTCTCTCGCAAGCGAGTATTTACGAGTACACTATGAATGTTCCCCTCGCTTGCCTTTTCGCGATCTTCTTTCAATCCAGAGGATCTCTTCGTCCTGCGCGGTCTCCGGATCTCTTCCAGACACAACGGTCGCTTCACCGACACGCGTCCTCTTTGTCTCACCTTTCTAGACACGGACAGGTGAGGAAAAGAGACGGAGGAAAAGGACAAGAAAAGGGAGAGAAAGGGAGAAACTTGCGCGTTCACGTGTCTACGGACACACGTCCGAAATCGTCGAGGTGGAAGAATCTGCCTTCCTCGTCCCTCTCGCAAATACGGGGTAACATGGCCGCTCCAGTGGCGCAATTAGAGCAAGCCTGCGCGTGCACGCCGGCTACAATATCATTAAGATAGGACTTGCCCCTCTCACCACGCTACGCCGGGTGAGCTTCGTTTGCTTCTTTTTGGTTCCTCTCACTTTCGCTCCGGCTCATCCTTCTCCGACCATTTCATAGCGTTAATCACCACCAGCGGGTAGGGAGGCAAAGAGAGCGAGAGAAGGACGAAAGGAGGCGGTCACAGTGAGAAGTTCACACGTAATGAAGAAGGGCCACGTCGATGAACGTAATTGTTTAATTATCCATGCACGAATGATTCGACTCTCCGAATAATTTAATGCCGCGTGTAACCTAAACTCGGATAACAGTTTTACTCGTAAAGAACGTATTTGCCTCATCAATATCAATTCAGTTGTATATCTTTCTCTTGTAACGTCAATTTTTAATTGTGATAAGTTTTGTAATTTTTTTGTTTATTTATAATTATACTAGATTTCGTTAACAAGTAAGCATTATTTATCAAGATTTCATCTACCGATAGCGTTTCGAGGAAGGCTCGTTACCCTAAGGCCGAGTCCGAGGACCACCCCTTCGTGAAAGTTGCGGAGGCGAGCGCAGGATGCAGGAAAGAACAAGCGTATCTGCGTGCCGCTAGTATAAATCCTTATAAATTGACAAAAAGCGGCTATATCGGTTGCCGAGATCTTGTGGAAGTCTCCTTCGTTTGCTCGAGTTGAAACAAAAGAAATTCTTCTCGTCGCGCACACTTCTAGATAGACACGAATGCACGCGTAAATAGTACAGGTTTATATGTGCAGTTATACATGAATACGAAATATCTAAAACAATGCTGCCTAAGGCCCAATTTCACAATATATGATTACCTAAGATTAAAGGTAACCAAGAAATTTATGAATAAATTTTATTGATGAATCTATTGGCAATCTTTAATCTTTAATCATATATTGCGAAAATAAAATTTGTAATTTCAAGATTTGTAATAGTTGACTTTTTTCTTCTATTTTTCTATTTTAAAGAAAGATAAAAATATACGTTAAATTAATGAATTAAATCTTAGGCAGCGTCTAAATAGTTTGTATGTTTGGTCTCTTTCGTAATTTTTTCTAGATTAATATCCTAACTCGATAGGATTTACCCTTATCATTATAAATGATGCATTATCTAATCTTGTTCATATTTAAGTATACATTCTCGTTTGGTTAATGAGCTATAAATATAATTAGCAAGCTGCGATTAGGCGAGATAATTTATAAACTGGCAATACACTGTATAAAATTAAAAGTTTATGAAATAAGCATTTATTATATATATATTCATTAATTAACCATTTTATGAAACTAAGTTATCTTAAGATTCAAGTGTATGTTTACATAAATTCCAGACTTTCTCCATCTATAGGTTGTGATCGCTTAGTGCCCATTTCTACCAATGTAGATTAACTTTAATCTCGATTTAACTTAATTTTGATCTTTTTCTAGTTCTAAGAATTAGAAGAAAGGAAGTTAAAATTAATCTACGTTAATAGAAATGGACGTAAACGTAACGTATTCTTACGATTTACGGTTATCATATAAGCAAATTGATTTCGGTCTCTCTTGCGGGACTCGTGAAAATATACGACATCGAAAATATGTCAGCTCCGCGATTCGCGCTCCTATACGGCCCTGCGACTTTCGAGCTACGAGCCCGAAGAAGGGAACTCAACCGATCGGTCGAAGACGCTGCGGAGAGCGGTTCTTGCTCTCCGTGAGTGCTCCGAGTACGACCGCGGAGAGTAAGACAGTGGCCACGAAATAAGAAACCGGTTGGGACCCAATTTACTTAACAACGGCCGAGAATCCAACACTTACGGATGTCCAACGGAGCTCGCGCTGCGGATCCCGCAAGACAATCTGTGTTACCTCGTTAGGCATGTGTATGTGCACGTTAGGCATGAGTGTGTTCACCGGCACGTCGCTACCGCCATTACGATCGCTACCACGTTCAATCGCTGTCGCCAATCGCGACCAGTACCATAGCCACCACTGTTATTACCACCGCACTGCTGGTATTAACACCGTCGGTGTGCGCTACCGTTCACCAGCGCCATTACGCCGTTCGAAAATTAGACGGATCTGCCACTATGCTAATTAGGATAATCGCGTGTAGGTAGATTTACGCTAATTAAGAGATTACGACGGCGTGCGAGAAGAGCGCAAGAACTTTATCAGCCTATTAAATCCTCAAAATCAATAAACTTTACAATTTTATCTTAACTACCTGTCGGCTATTTTGAGCGAGAAGATTCAGTTGGGATTTTATGGAGCTTGTAATACCTGTATATATTTATATTCTATTCGACAATATATTCTGTTTGGTAATTATAGTTACATTTTCTTCTCTTAAATATTTGATATTAGAATTGATCTAGAAGATCAATATAGATAAAAGATACAATTTTTAAGGATGTTTCTAAAACTTCCTCCTTGTTGTTACGTAGTTAGTTTTAACAGCATAAATACATATTTTCGCAGTTACCGCGGCGAAAGAAACGATCACATGTCATCATCAATAGCATGACGCTTGTTCCTTTCTGAATCATTACCACAAATCCCACGTGGGACTTGTACGGTAGCCGGCTACTAATTTCGACTTCATCAGCGGAGATAAGGTTGGAATTTTTGCCTGCGAGGACCAGGAAAGCCGGCGCTAACCCACCGACCACGATTCTCAATTTATCTCACCGCGCGACGCGATAATAATTCTGATGCTGTCGCGCGATCACGATAAATTACACAAAATAATTCGTCAACAGTGAGATGCTTCTTTTCTCCATCGTGCCATGCGTTGCTGGCCCAAATGATTCAAAGCGACAGTATATAATGGCATGATGATTATAGTCAGAAAAGTATATATAGGCACGAGCAGCATAAATTAACAATAACTCTTTCCCTTTTTTATTTATATTATTTTTGTTGTTTTACGTTTTTTTATTTTTCTTTAAACATTTTCGTTCGCTTATCTACATATTCTTAAAAGACTATTCTAAAATAATAATAAATAACAGCTTATTTATCTATATTTATTTCTTTAATATTAAGAGCGACATGAAGACACGAAAATCTCAAGATTTTCAGATAAACAATACAAAACTATATACAAATATTTATTAATTGACTCAAACAGTTTATTTGTAATATAATTAGAATTTAAATAAAAAAGATAAGATGTAGATTGTTCATGTCATTTAAATATTATTTTTAAATATCAACTCATATTAAGAGAACTTTGAGAACTTAGAGTCGAAAATTTACAATTAGATCAATTATAATTATAACAGATGTTCCGTAAAATTTACTGGTTGAGCGAATATAAGATAATATCCGTTAAGAAAAAAATTTTTAATATCACTATTAAATAAAAGAGAGAGCAATTTCTTTGTATAAATTATTTTTGCCATAATGATCATGTCACGTTCAATGAGATGGCATAAGCGCCATTATATCGAATTTTATTTTAAAGAGCAAAAATGATGCAAAAGTTAATTTATGCATGTAACAAAAATAATTGCGCGTATTAAATCTGATTATTTTACTGCTCGCCGCATACTACACGTTTGCTGGCATTAGTGATGAGGAGGTGGAAGGGACAGTGTCAGATGGGGGAAAGAGAGATATCTCTCTAATTGTGAGTATAAGTTTCGCGTTTTATTTAGTTTACCTGCTTCTTCATGAAGTGCGGGACGTCCAACTACTAATTTCGGTTTCGCCGATCGAGATAAGGCCGGCATTTTTATCAGCGTAAGCTGTGCCTCATGTCGCCGAGTTCTTAATTTTCGCTCTGAAGATTCGTTTGGCATTCCAACGCGGATCATTAGATGGGCTTACGAATGACCAATAAGCGGTCCCGTTTAATCGATACACTCGTCAATAATATAAAATTAAAGGACGTCATCTTGCTGGTCGCATTCCATTGCGCGATGATAATAAAGTCGCAATTCCAATGCGGGAGAGATTTGCCATGGAAAAAAAATCTTTTCTCTCTTTCTCTTTCTCTTATTCCGTTATTTTACATGATTACGAATCGTTCTCGACTAAGAATTGATGTGTTACAGCATATTCTTCGTTGGCATACACTCGAAAGTGAGCTTCGCATCGTCCTGATTATTAACACCTACGTTCTCCAATCGTGACCGTTCAATTTCTTTACTTGATTCCAGAAATGTCTTTGCATGATGCAAAGAATAAGTTATTACAATATTTAATACATCTTTTATATATATATATATATATTAAAATTGTTTATTATAAAAATAAGAATATAATAGTTGATTCCGCTTCTTATTATTCCGATTTTTTCTACTATCATTACTATATGATAATCGATAAGAATATAAAATCGTCGATCAAGGCTTGGCGCGATCGATTAGATTACCATAAGTTACACGTACGATCGAAAAGAAATTTGGAAAGGGCCAGATGATAATTAGGCTCTAGATGAATGATTAATTCCGACGATGTGTGTGATCGTCGCGCAGATCCTTCCGCACTATGTCAGAGGCTATACACGAATCGTGAACAAGGCGGCGTCGTCATTCCTTAGAGCCGATGACAATCTCTCCGCAGGATCGGCTAGGTGTGGTCCTACGGTGGAACCAACGGGTTTCCAGGAACGCGAGCCATTAGACCTTCTGGCTGGTGTTATAAATTGTACATCGTTTAATTAGGCTCTCTCTCCACGACCATGGCCGGTCCGTGTAGGGACGGCTCAGTTATTTACCATTTACTCCCGTAACCCCCTTATGTGGTATCTCCTGAAGCTACCGTGCATCAAATTGGATCGGAATTGGGAACGAAGGGCAGCCGCGTCCGGAGGACCGAGCCGGATAATACAGCCGGAGGCGATTGTAGTACTAACCCAATCCTTCGTATTCCTCCGTAGCCTTTCGACCCTCCCACTCTTTCGGACAATATAAATACGAAATGTCGATAGAAAATAGAATAACATCCTAAAACTGCGAGATTGAATGTCAAAATCAAAAAAGGAAATACACATGGAAAAATATGCAAGTAATAATTACTTCAAGTATTTCAAAAGTTTATATATGTATATCCGTAAATCTATTATAAATTCAATTCATCATAATAGCATTAAATTTATATATTCTGAGTCCTTCAATCAAGTTTATTAAATTAAAATAAATTCGATTTGCTTGTTATTAAAAGTTCGTTTCTTCGTTCAATTTTATAATATTCTGTGAAACAAATAAATTCTTGTTTTGAGTACATAATAATGAGTTTTTCTAAAATTTTATAATAAGTATATTTTAAGATTATTATCAAAAAATATTCTTTGTTAAAGATAACCATTACTTAAAAGGAAGAGAATAAATTAATTCTTAGCAATAGATTGATATTTTTCTGCGTATATATATATATATATATATATTTAAAATAAAAACAAGAAAATGAATGTTTTTTAATTTTATATCCTATTATAACTATGATTACAACGTAACTATCTTTTTCTTTCTGAAGAAATCTGACACAAGCATCTTATATTATCGAAATCATTATGTATGTTTCTTAAGTTTTGACACAGTTTCTTGTTATCTTTGATTTACTCCAATATAGTTTTAATTATTAATCGTGACATTCAAGTATATCTTTTATGATTTGATTTGTAACATTACTAAAGAATATTCTATGAGTTTGAAAAACCGCATACGGTTTTATTGTCGTTAATAGTATCATGAATTAATGAATTAAATCTTATTAATAAAAATCTCATCGTATATACACCGAAGAAAGAATTACTATATCTTAATAAATATTTTTTGAATATTTGTAAGTAAACATTAAATATTTACTCAATGATAAAAAATAATAATTACATCAAATTAATAGTTCTTATATATATAGCAAATAAATATATATCAATAAATGTTTACTGACAAATACTCAAAGAAATATTTATTAAGATATAATAAATTTTTTTAGAGTACACAGTTATGAATTAAACTAATTAATCTAATTTTACGATTTCGATTGTTCATTTGTAAACCGCGTCGCGTCGGCGGTGTTTAACGTGAATACGAATTTCACACTCTCATTTCAGCGCGACTCGCGCTCGATCGGATAAATGGTAGGCGATGTGTGCAAGTGGGCACGAGAGCGCATGTAAACAGAGGTCAATTAAGGAAGTCCCCGCTGAGACCGGTACTTCCCCTTTGCTCTCGCTCCAAAGCTCTAATTATTTCTTGCTCTCCGCGATCACTTCCGCACGCCCAAGGTAGGACTATAGGCGTAACTGCCGTTGTGCCGGGAGGATCGCGTACTTAATTGGAATCCGATAAGCGCACGCGCTTCCCACACATACGTATGCAATCGGCCCATTGATATGTCTAAATACGAATTGTTTTAAGATTAAGTATAAATTAAGGCGGAAAAAATCAATACGAAATATTAATATTTCATTTTAACACTTCTTTAATTGGAAAAAAATTAATTTTAGCGAAGAATTGAGTAAATTATTACTGTGTTAATACATAAAATTCGACATTTGCGTAAAATTTGAATAAGATATGTTGACTCTATTATTAATATTTTAATTTTTTAATTTATGTATATTTATGTTATAGCAAATTTATATGTTTAATGATTTCTTTTTAGATGTTGCGAGTATATCTAGCCATCATTTACATATATATTTTTTCCGCTCGACTAATTTTAGTTTATCTGAAAACACATTAGAAATGCAAATCGGATACATTAAAATTGCTTATGAGAATTCGTCTCATTGATAAACTCTCGGCGCGACGGACTGGAGTATCTCGGAGAGAATCGAAATGGCCGGTCGATTCGCGTGATACCTCGTAGCTGTGGAAACGGGTTAACGTCCGTGTTATTTTTGCTCGAAGCTGTCAACCCGGGAATCCTTGCGCTAACAAGGTGCCGCATCGGTCCCGGTGTCCGAGTCCGTTTTTCTCAATGACCCTTTGGGAAGTGGCGTTCGGTCCATCGCTGCGAAAGGATCTAACGAGGGGTCGGCTTTTTGCGCATTAAAATATCGACTAATTGCCCCAAGATTCTGCTGCCGTTTTTGTCAGCTACGTCGGGAACGTGGCCTGCCATCGTACATTTCCGAAATTTTCGCTCAAGATTGCCATGTTATTTTTCCGAAACAATTGATCCTTTTTACGCGGAAATTGTATGATAGATTTTGTATTCATTGAATAATAATAGATAATATTGAAAAAATGAACTCACAAATAAAATAAAACACAATGTTTAATCTCATCAAAATAGAAGTTTCATTCGTTTATAGTTAATTAGCTGAAAATCGAAAAGCTGAATAATTTGGAACCATATCGGTAAAATATTATATTTTTGATAATATATAAATATTACGAATATATGTATTAGTAGATCTATTAGATAAATACGTTATACAAACATATTAAATCAACATTTAAATGCTAAATTATTCAGCAAATATAATAAATTCGAATTAAGACTGAAGATGTTGTTCGGCGTAACTCGATTTCATCTACAATCAACGAAAAAAGAGATTTTCTTTTTCTTTCTCTTTTTTTCCTTCTATTTATAGGGAACAAGTCCCGTTCGGTAATTAATAATAGCAGCATTCTCTGTGGCAAGATGGAGTCTGTAAATAATTATGATCTTTTCATTTTTCATCGCGCTTGCGTCTACCGAGGTAATCGGAGCAACTTCGTCATCGTCTCTACAGTGAAAAATCAAAATAAAAAATATGAATGTTTACACCGACAATTCATAAAGTGTCATTTCATCGTATTTACCGAACCGGTCACGCCGGTCGTCGAGGTAGAAAGATATTAAAGTGATTTCCGTCCGCTCGCCACCGCGCCCGTGTCTCACATTGCATCGGCATGCTAATTGCTCCAGGAATACCGGTAGCCGGTGAAACACCTACTTAAACTAGTATCGCCTCGCGTGTAAAACGCTTCGCGGGTTTTCGCACCCGGAAAAGTCGCCAGCCATTAAATAACACGGTTATTGTGCCCCCTTGTCGCGCGATGCCGTTTCGGACTTGAATTAACGATAAAATTGTTGCATGACAGACCTAGAGTTAGAGATCTGTAGAACCTGCAAGTTATAGGTGATATATGAATCAAATATTAAGTTATATATCAATAAAAAATATTAGTATATATTATTATAAGATTATCATTAAGTATTGTGTATCTTGTTTTTTAAATAATCAGATTGTTAATTTGATTATTATATTTCAATTTTCTTTGATATCAAATTATTAGGGTTTTCTATATGAGACCAATTTTTTACTTACGCACAAAATTTACTATAAATGTGATTACTGTTTATACACATTATTATACATATTTAATGCATATTTTACATATTTAACTGTTTTACAATGTAAAAAAGAATTTTACATTTATCTTTCTCGAAAAGATTACAGAATGTTATTAATCTTTATTTAATTGTAAATCATCAAATTGGAATATTAGAAAGATACTCCAACTCCACGTAAGTAATTGCATTAAAAAAAAACCACGGGAGTAATGTATAGTATATGTTAAATATTTGTAATTAAGATAATTTCACAAATAAGATACTTTTTTAGAAGAGAACGCAATTCAATGCAACGAGACAAACGAAATAACTTATGAATTTTATTTGCAGTAGCTTTTGTGTTTGTTCTATCGCTTATGTGTAAGAACAGTCATCAAGCTTGTACTTAATTAGGAGCTCGATTCCTCGGTACTTTTGAAGAGATTGTCGCGACGTGCACGGTCGCAACTTTCTTGCGGCTGTAGCGGATAACTTTCTCGCCGTAAATGTTTCGATACCGCCTCGATCGGCTTCGTAAATTTCCTACGAAGTCGGAAACGGGATTTCGTCTCGATTCATCTTGCCGGCAATTACCGGTAACGCCACATGATCCGTGTTCTCGCTTACCGATGCGCCCGATTCTTGATGTTTCGAGACACGATTATTCTATGATTGCATCGGAATACAATTCTTCTTTGCGATTTCGAAGCCTAGTATTATCTTTAAAAATATGCCGATGTATGCCTTGCTCTTCAATGCCATACGTATCAAAATAATCTCTGTATAAAATTAACACAATATAAACTTAAGATTAGAAATTATATATAAAACTTCATTTATATTTGAAATGCTCTCACAATCAGAAAAAAATAAATATTGAAAAAACAAAAAGAATTTAGATAATTACTGCATATATTTTCTCTATTTCTTATTCTTCGAAATAGTTCCTATTTCTGATTCTCCGAAATCTTCAGCGGAAAATAAATCTACGATCAAAATTGCGACAGAAATAATTATTTGCTTTATTCCTTGGGATAGTTCTCGCTTCGGATTCTTCTTAATCCCCGGCGGAAGACACGAATTCGAGCGGTACACCCGGTTGAAACAGTGGCAGGTTTCCAATTAGGATGGAGGCTCCTTCTCTTTCGGCCGCGCGATTGACTTTCCGTGATATTTTCGTCTTTCTCTTGTATAAATTAGTCCCAGCCACCACATAATGGAGTGTCGATACGCTACTGTCCCCCGGATGATCCCCCCTTTCTAGTTTATTCTTTTAGTTTTTTAATCTTTCATCTATCTTATCCTTCTCTCTCTCTCTCTCTCTCTCTCTCTCATTTTTTAAGAACCTATTCACATCCTTTTTCGTCTTTCCTTTCGTTTGTCTCTCTTCTACTGACTACATATTTAGCCGTTCCTCTCGGAGCTTCAGTCGGCACCGTTCTGTTTTCTTCATCGAGACCGCTCGCCTGCTCATCAGACCGGCCCGCTTAATTTACGACCAATTAATTTGGATAAACTGAATGAGTGGAGACCTGCTTTCGATGCACGCGTTAACCGTGAATATTTCTCCCCTCTGCTCCTGTCCTTTTCGGTCCATCTTATTCAACACGTGAATGTTTTTATTTTATTTTTTGAATCTTTCTGACGGGCGTATTTGACTTCATAATGATGATGTTATTAAAATACATATCGAGAACATTGTTTTCCGAATAAGAATAGAGAAGTGGATCGCGCATATTTGTTATGTAATCAGAAATATTATACACGTAAAATAAAATAAAATAAGTATAAACATATTAAAAATAAAAAGATTCTTTAATATCTTTTGTCTTAGTGCTTAAATGTGTGTTCGCATATTTGTATAAGTGTGTACTATTGTTAACTTTCGGGACATGCGGTAAAAAATAAAATAAAACTCGAATACGATATAAATAAAACATACAATTATCTTTAAAAGACTAAAAATTTTTGTAAAAAATTAAAAATCGGGTGTTATGAAAATCTGAAAACATGAAAAATTCAACTTCGTTTTATACTGAAAGCTTTCCGACTTGAAACCCCTGACGAGATTGAAAAAAAGAGGAGAAAAAGTTATTGATATCCGTTGTTCCACGTAATGAAGACGCAGACGTTGTTTCTCTCTTGAGCGACTTACGTTTTATGAATCACATTGTTAGCGGCGCGGCCATTCGCAACAACGAGCTTTACTACCCGGCGAAGTGCGTGGCGTCCGGTGTCGTCGATGGACCTGTTTGGTATTCCACTCCGGTTCGAGAGCATAATTGGACGCCAACTGGCGACGCTCCTCCGCGTATCGCGAAGACAAGAAATTATTCTTTAATTAATTGTCAGCGCTCAATGTGGCCGTATGCGTAGGATCGGCCGGCTCGGTACATAAATTTTATCTATATGGGAGCGCCGACTGAGGCCGTGCCGAGAAGCGGAGGTGACTGCCACGGCTTTGGAGAACGTAAGCAGGAAGGAGAGAACGAGGGATCTCCGAACAGCTTCCGATCTACACGGGTGGCGAATATCTGGCGCCTGTTTGTAAAGCCTTTAACGGCGAGTCGTCGCTCTTAAAGGATCTCTTTGCGCTTTGCCACCTGTCTCATGATTGGTTCCTGAGTTGTTCTTGTTGCGTGTTCGATTCTTGATTTGACGGAAGAATCCGGTCGTTCTCAATTAATCGATAATTTAATGCGCGATTCAAAGATTTACAGATTAAAAGAGATTTAAAGATCTACAAATCTCTAATTTCTCTAAATCTAATAGGGAAGATCATTTTTCTAATTTTCTTTCTTTATTTTGTTAAGAAATTGTTGTTAAGAAATTATTGCCATTATACACTAAAAAAAGTATAAATTTTAATAAATATTTGGTTGAATGAGGTCCAAGCAAATATTTACTAAATGTAAATAAATATTTATTTGATATAAAAACCATTAATTTGATTTAACTATCATCTTTTTATTGAATAAATATTTATTTACTACAAGTAAATGTTTACTTAGTACTATTCAAAGAAATATGTATTAAGATTAAGTAAATTTTCTTTCAGCATAGGGGCTATCGCAACTATTGATTCATATTGTATTCTCGTAAGAGTAAACTCTCGTTTTCAGTAACGTTTATACATGACATCACCAAATAGACACTTCACAAATCAAGCTTATATAAGGGGAAATCGGTGCAAATCAGTTATCCCGGAATATTGGTAAATCTTACTTCGCGAGTCTTTGACGCCTCCGAACGTCGCGCGATTGCATAAAATACGGAGATGACATAGCAATTATCGGGGACAGTACGGCGCGGCGTCTCTCTTGGAAAGTTGCGCGTCGCCGAAAAAAGAATACTGGGCGCTGCAGGCGCCTATGGCCACACACCGTAAAGCGAGACAGGTGCACACGGCGAAGACACAACGCACAAATATGATAACGGCAAACGAGCTGTCTCGCCACAGGTATGTGTGTGTTAGTGCCGTCTCCTCTATATATATTTTATAATTAGTGGCGGGTTCTCTCTCTCTCTCTCTCTCTCTCTCTCTCTCTCTCTCTCTCTCTCTTCGATAAATCAGAGCGCCGCCCAGGCTTAAGACTTAATTAAAAATTTAGTCAAAAACCAATTAGCAACCACGGCGGATTAACATATTTCTAATTATCTGGCGAACACTTTCGGCCGCCTTATCGACTACTTGCCATATACGAAGCCGAACCTGTCGATGACTGTGCGATACATTCGATCGCGTCGAGGCAAATCGCCTCGCCCGCGCGTATTTTTTTCTCTCTTTGCTCTGCCTCAATATGATGCCTTAGTTGAAAAGTTACGCTCGATCAATTGCATTAATTGTTATTTGCAAATTAATCAGTCGCGAAAAACTGTTCGAATTGATACAATCAATTGAACATCGTTTTACTGATTCTTTTGACATTCCGGGAAACTACTTTTTATGTACTTTTCGTGTTAATTTTAAAAACTTAAAAAGTAAATTTTTATTCTACAATTTATCTGTATTCATCCGTGCATAGAATTTGTAAATGTTTCATCAAGGGTTGAAAAATCGATGGAAAGAACGTAAATACTGAAATCTTTTATTTCACTATAATATACTTCCATGGATAAATTATCATCTTACATTTATACAAGGCGCATAGGTACGTCTAGAACACGCCACATTCGTAACGTTAGCTTTTACTGTCTATGAGCGATTCCGTTTCCCTCGAGTCACAATCGACACAAACGGATACATAATTTACACGCACTCTTGTCTTCTTGCATAGAAAAAAAATTTAATAAGTTTGAAAGATATCGAGATTAGGTGAATACGAACTGTATACTTGCCGATGAGGAATCAATGCAATGGTCCATCCTTTATTTAGAGCACCTATTAGAGATGTCACTGAACTTTTAAAAATTTCGCGACGGTTTGAAAAAAATTCTAATATAAACGAATAGATTTATTTTCTTCAATATGAGGAATTACTTTCGAGAGAAACGACTAATACATTTGATTTCGACCCTTTCTCTATTAATGCTCTTAGACTCGGAATTATTTAAACGTACCTCGCACATTCACGTCGCTGCATTCTCTCGATCAGTCCACATTAAAAACACATCTGTGAACGAACGTTTGCTAGATCCAACGCGGTTCAAATCGTTAAAACTAACGCTCTCGTTCCTCGCGATTCCTCTTCTTGACGGTAATCAAAGCGTCCTGTACACGTGTGTATATACATACGTACACTCATAGTTACCGTACGAACGCGTATCTATTTACACTATGTACACTCGTGCTTTTTCTTGAGATCAAAGTTTCATGCACCTCTCGAGGCGCCGATATATACGTATTCCATCGTCTCGAGAAATTTACGCGACGATGTTTCTTCGAGCTACAGGTCTTCCAAATGATAATTTCAGATTTAATCGATCGTATCGAAATTCAGATTATCTGTATCCCTCTGGAGATAAGCCATCTGGATTAACGTTCAAGTATTGTCACTATATAACCTTCCTAACCAATTTCGAACGTTAAATGGTAGATCCCAATATCTTCGGTATCGGTAGAAGATTGGACAATTAAACTCGAACGGAAGATGAACTAATAAATAAAAGTGGCTGAAAAACTTCAGGCAATTTTTCTGCTTCACATAAAAGAAAGATCACTTAAAATCCGTTTTATGGATCTATTATTAATTATTTAATTAGACTTCTTTCAACTTTCTAGTTTCTGAAGTTTCTAGTTTCTCAAAATCTTGAGTTCTAAAATTTTTAGCACTTGCTCTCTTGAACCTTCAAATTTAGCTTTAGTTTTTAAATCTCCAAGCTCTTAGATTTTTCAACCGCTTCGTAAATTCTCAGTTCCTAATTCTCGAAATTATGTGAGTATCGTCTGAAATTAAATTCACGGAGTTTGGATTCTCTTTCGGATTCTTAAATATGCAATTTTCGAATCCATGAATTCTTGATGATTCATAGATTCTATGTCATCGAATTCCATTTGTGAGCAGGTTGGGTCTTCAGACGATGACATTAAGAATGATTTCGAATTACACGCGTATTATATCTTGGAATATCATTATTAAGGTCGGTGCCCAGGCGGCCCCATGAACATGGCCGCCGCTGCTGCAGCATGGGTGTGCCTAGCCATGGCAGCTGCAATGAAGGGAGGTACTCCTGGGGTACCAGGCGGACCTACCCCAGAGAACATCAGCCCCGATCCGAAACTGGGGTGCAGCAGAGGCCTCGCGGATAGTCTTAGCTTCTCTATTTCCGCTTCTTGAAGCCGCTTCGCCTTGGCTCTTCGGTTTTGAAACCAGATCTTCACCTGAAACATTACAGTATTTTCGATTTAGAACAATAACGAACGAATTGATATTATACAAAATTCGTTCATATATCGCTTCTTCATTAATTCCTCAAATATTTCTCGGATGCATGACACTTGAGATTTAATAGTATAAGCTTTAAATATTTTTATAACATCAAAGTTACAACAAATAAAGTCTCTCCAGAATCAATCGTATTTGTATTTTAAAATAAAATACAAATAAAATCAAATGAATTAAGATTTTTGTTACACATTATTATTAACAATATTATTAAACACATGGAATAAAATTAATGATTTAAGAAGGAATCTTTTTTTCACGAATCATTAAAAATATTGGTTCTTAAGGTGTTGAATAACGTGAGAAATCATGCATTTTAATATTGTATTGCATTATACTATGCGACACCTGCAAACATTACATAAGTGCCATTATTGGTTGAGGTCGCGTTTAATACCAGTGGCTGAGGATTTACAATCGACAAATAGCATATTCAAACCGTGCGAGTTACTGCAAACGTCTGAGAATCCATAATTAATAAAATTACGCAGTAATTTTACTATTTAACGCGTTACCACCAAGAATGTGGTCTGAAACAAATAAAGATTTTCTGCGTAAAACACACGCGAGTCATTTAGCGCGTCGTTAAACAAAACAGTCGGCAGAGCATTCAGTTTCCAGCAGGAAATTATCGACGTATCGAGAAATCCTCGATGTCATAAGACAGCGACACGAGCTTATACCTAGCACTCGAGTTTATACACGCAGATGTACGTGTCGGGTCAACATTAAATCGCGTTTAATTGTTATTTGCACAGTCGTGAGCGTCATTTACGCAGCTGTCGCTTTAAATCGGTTAATTTGCGGCACTTTTGGTTCGAACATGAAAAGTATATTTTGGGACTCCAAATACTTATTTTCGGCAATATACATGAATAGGATAATTAATGTGCATTCGGGTGTTCTCTAGAAAACATTAAAAAAAATAAAACGATTTCAAAACTTTGTTTAATTATTTTAACAATGTTTCAATTTTATAGACAATTTTATAGACAATTTTATAGACAATTTTATAGACATTTTAAATTACTTGTGACAACCTATGCCACTTAAACTTACGTTACTAACTAAACTACATTTGATACAAACCATTGAAAGTTATGGAAAGAACAACTTTATTGAAGTATCTAAAAATTTATTACATACAGTTTTCTGAAAATAATTTTGTTGAACTATTATAATAAAATAATTACAGTAGGAAACTGAAACCTTGATGAGCAATAATGTTGCAAAAAATTTTGACATTTTAGCAAGAATATCTACTAGCTTGAGTGCCTACATAATTATTTTGATAGTATAATAAAATTATTTTTAGATCTATATTTAGCTAAATTTTTAGATACTTCAATGAAACTGTGGTATCCGTGTAAAAATTTCGGTTAAATTAAGCCTAAGATAGAAAACGGAATGTAACATCCTAATTGTTATTATATTCCTGTATAATATATGAATTAAAATTGATTCCAGGATTGAGCATTTAATAAATACGAAAAGAGTGTTAACTGTTTATGTTTTCTCTTCGTCGTCATAAAAGAATCAAATGATACTACGTGTGATCATATGGATAAATATCGCCACAGCTTGAGTGTCACGATTTGAATTGTAGACATACTTCTTTGTCCGTGGTGAATAATGAGAGAGAAGAGAGCGCGATCGAAGGAATGGTGACTCAAACGACACGAGGAGATGGTGGGGTAATCGTAGCTTATCTAAGCAAATGAATGTGTGATGTAGCTTCATTTCGATTGATGCATTGTAACGAATGCGCAAAGTGTATCTTAGCACGCTAACCTGCGCGATAATAGCCTACTCTGTTACGTACATGGCAAAGAATCACGATATTCCAAATGGAGAAGAGCACGTATAATAATAATAATATTCGCGACATATAATAATAATAATAATTTTCGTGAAAGATAAATTTGCAATTAACTATTAATTCGAGCGTAAAGATATTAAAGATGTGTAAATTAATTTACAACACAAAAATATTAGCTTTCATTATAAAAGCACGCTAATGTGATTGGTTTATTATCGTTCAATAAAATAAATATAAACAGATAATTTTAACTGACTTTTATCAATAACCTCATTAATCGAAGAATATTTCATGTTTGATTCAATATCAGTTTTAAAGTCAATATGTATTCTTTTTTTTACTTATTTTATGTTATATTTATTGTGAGTAATAAGTAAAAATACGTTCTTCCCAATGCATTTTACGTTAATTACAATCAATTTGTATTAAATAATAATAATTTATTACGCTTTTATAAATAACGTTTCTTAACGTACATTTATGTTTCACTGGAGATCGTTACATAAAATGAGACTTTTTCAATTCGCTAAAAGAGCTAATTACTTGTATGTCAACTGTCCAGCGTCTCACCTGCGTTTCTGTGAGATGAAGAGACGACGAGAACTCCGCTCTTTCGGCTATCGTTAGGTACTGTTTTTCGCGAAATTTTTTTTCAAGCGATAACAGCTGCTGCGTCGTGAACGGCGTTCTCGGCTTCCGGTTCGGTTTGTGCTTTCTGAGAGTGCACCTAACCGGGCCTGGTCCGGGTCCCGGTAATCTTAAGTCTCCTGAAACCAAAGAGAATACATGCGTTCTGATAGGATTTGACTTCGTATCCTTTCGTGTGAATAATTTTAATCGTTAGTATACACGATAATTTTCTGATTCTTTATTATACATGATGGGTCGTTCGTGTCTCATGTCAATTTTCATCACTTTCACAAATATACAAAAAAAAATTATTAAGTGATTCTTACATCATGTATATCTTAAATCTTTTTTTGGAAGTATTTGTAAGGTTGTGTGCATTTAAATAAATTGTGTATAAATGTTGTAACTAATTATTTAATGCTCCTAGTTTTTCGAAGAGAAGAAACGTACAGGATACAAATATTTAATAATTAATTGTGTACTAAAAGTAATAAATAAATTAGCATTTCCAGTGAACTCTTATTTACTTCAGAAAAATGCAAATTGAAGTGGATATTGTTACAAAAAATTTAGAAAGTTGATTTTCAACGAAAAACAAAATTTTTATTAGAAAATCATTCAACACACTTCGATCTCGCCCGTTCTCGTTTCGAGTTGATTCAAACCGCTATTCCTCTTTAAAAAGAGAAGAGATGGGGATTAAAATAGCATTACTCTGCACCACTCTGTTATCAGCATCATTAGAGATACGTTAATAATGATATTCGCGGACATTTGTATCTGTACTATTAAAACGCCAGTCCCATCTTCTTGCACTCATTGAATGATAATTAACCTCGGATGTGCAACGTTAGTCGTTAATTTACGATTACCCGGCAACGTCGGCAAGAGACGCGTTTTCATAGGTTTCGCATGATGAAGCGATTACGGTCTCGCAATACCGGCTGAAGGGAGGGCGCAAATTAAATAATAAAAAATAAATCGCGCTCGAATGCTCAACGAACGGCGCCTAATTATCAACCCATCCTGCATCCGGCGCGCATGATTATCATTGACCGTCGTTGTTTACGATCAGCTCATGTACGTGCAATTAGTTGGTACTGCGTAAAGTTTCGCCACCTCTCCACGGTAGCACAATTATATCCGGCAACATTCCCGCATCATGTCATTCATTTGTAAATCCATTTTAAGCTGACCACTTCGTTAAAATTCACTTAAAAATAAGAGATAAAAAAATTACGTATCCTATATGAAGTAGAAATATGTGTAGCGAGGGCTTATGATAACGCTATGAATGTTTATTTATTTTTTTATTTTAGACCGCGATAATTAATATCCCACGTTAGAGATGCGAATTTTTCAAGCGACGCACAAGGGACCAAATGAAGTATTGACATCTCTTAAAAATTGCAGTTGGCTTGCCAATAACTCTTCTTAACGCCCGCGCACCATTCTATAATTAGACATATTATTTCCCTATAACATACGCCACACTATCTCGCGCCGCATTCAAAATAAGCGATTCGTATGAGAGGAAGAGTAATTGATATCTCGTGAAAGCGACCCTGCGTCGGCCAGATGCGAAGTTACATCGCGACTTTGTACGGCTACACCGTGCTGGCACCGTGAAAAAGTGTTTTCGACATCCTGCACGACGAAATGATGACGATTTCGCATCGCGGCGAGGAGGGCATCGTGTGGATTCCGAGCACTAATTAACGTTCGACCGAGTACAAAAAAGGCATAGGCCGCCGGCATTGTCAACCGGATCAGTCAAGACACCGGTATCACGTCTTCCATTCTCGTTCCACTGTGCACCGCTAGTTCTCCATTTCGCATGTCACTTGGGGAAGCTTGTTGGGCTTTACGCACGTAACTGATCAATATGTTTTCCCAGGAGGCTAATTAATTTCTACTAATTAAATACCTATCTGGATGAATTGAAAATCGTGGATCTATCCGCTACCACTTTTTTTCGCGTTTAAGAACATCGTGTGCGAGTCGTGACAACGCACAACGTGATCTTATTATCAAACATATCACTAATTACATGTTATTGCCATTCGGTGATATATTTTGATTTTTATTTTCATATTAACATTGAAAATTTGCTGCCTTGAGTCACCGAGTTAATGGATTATTAATGCGGTTAATACTCGAGTTACAATGTTATTTACTTGTTTTAGAGAGAAAAGAAAAACGGGTCTAAGATAGTCTAATGTAAATAAAATGACCAATATGCGAGATTGCAAAAAGAATTACGCAAGAAAGACACGACGAATCCGCACGTAGCCGGATAATCTGTCGTTACATGTCGATGTCGCATCCATTCATATGGTAATATAGCGATTTCATGTCGCTCATCGAAGTTGGCCATGCCGCGCACGTAACTGATCAATATGTTCTTCTTGACTGCTAATTAATTTCTGTTAATTATCCGACCGCTGAAACACGCACGGGTGCGGTTACATAGCTGTAAAGCGGATGTTGTCGTTCTGATAAGTACACAATCAGTTCGCCTTCCATGTAAACTTTTCGGTTAGACAAACGTGCGACGATAAAAGATTGATCCGGCTCATTGTCGAATGTCTTACGGCATTAAATCAGCCTAATTAAAGAGAGAGACTTGATGTACTGAATCGTAAATTACTGCACACGAAAAAACTTTTGCTGAAGTATCTAAAAATTCAGCTTAATACCATCTAAATCTAAAAATAATTTTACGTACAATTTGCAAAATCAAATATGTATATAAATTTATATAGAAATATTTAAGCATTATAGATCCACTTTCACCGAAATGTAGGATTTCTCTTATTTATTAGATTTATTCTCATCGGTCCAAATTCGTATCATAATTAAAAATAATTTTGTTGGACATCAAAGTAGTTGCATAGAAATTTCAAGTTTAATGAACAGTGTTGCAAAAATTTTTGACATCCCAGCAATCGGTTTGAGCGTCCTATATAATTTGAACAGTCAACAAAATTATTTTTAGATTTGTATTTAGCTAAATTTTTAGCTAAATTTTTAGATTTAAATAAAATCCTTTCTATGGATTATTTATTAAAATCACAAGTTTTATATTACAATTAATATTGGATTATAATAATGTACATATGGACATCAGACTGTAACATAAAGCAAATTTATTCTGAAATTTATTCTGTAAAAATAAGATCAATATAATAAAATCAGATCTTTAAAATTGTGTGCGCAATCATATTTGAGCGTATAATTCTTGCGAATATTTTTACGAGATGCAAAATTTTACAGAAGGCAATCGCAATCCTTATGAGACCACGGCACTACTTTCATCAACGGATACTGAATTTTCAGGGATGCTGAAGAGAGACGCGTTAACTGGCAGACGGGCGTCGCGTCGGGCCGCTGTGGAACGGCCGAGCCGGGTAATTACGTCCATGGAATGATGAATCGTCCGAAATATTTTGTAGAACATCATTGGACGCGGGGCGGGCGTCGTTAATTCATTCCTGCGCGCGCAATCCAGATAAATGCGTACGGGCAGCGGTGTTCGAGCGTTATAAATGACGTCCGTATTCATAATTTTCGTAAGCCGCCGCCCAACGATGGGCCCCGGGGATTATCGGCTATATACGAGCCCCGTATCACACCTCCCCCCTCTCCCCCCCGAAATAACTGTCAGTGGTGAACGCTTAATGGAAATGGGCTAATAAGCTTTTCACTGTCTAATTTTTCAGAAACGACTTTTGTGCAGATATGATTCGAAGAAATATTTCATGATCAAAAAGTGATGTATTTATAATACTTTATTACTTATTATTTATTAAAAATAATTAAAGGATATCTTGATGAATCTGGATTATTTTATGTTAGATAATTTTTTTCTCATTAACTTTTAGAAGGAAGTCCATTTTTTTAAATTTTACAACTTTTCCTTGAGTAAGATTTGTTTTTATTCGTTATTTTTTTATTAGTTATTTTATTCGTTATTTTATTCCTTATCTCAAAATATATACTGTTTTAATATTACAATGGTACTTTCTCGTCTTGTAAAGATTAAATTCTTAGTGGAAATTTTAAAATTCAGGTTTTCATTTTCTGATTAATTAATTAATTATTTGTAATTTAGACTCACTTAATCTCGTGATAATGTAAAAATTGTGTTTTTTTTAGTTATGATTAATCATTATATTGGTTTTGTAGTATGATAACTTTAAAAAATACTCGCTATAAAATCTTCAGTTTAGTGATTAACCACTCAGGTAGAACACAGTCACAGTTAAGTCATAACGATATATCATAGGACGTCATCATAACAATTCTTACATTATCATCATTTGTCACTTAAAAATGAACTTAAGTAACAAATAAGATGATTTCCTTATAATATTATTATGATTTCTGTGTTCTAATACACACGGCTAGAAAAATACAATTTTTATAATATTTATAATATTATCGTCAGATTAAATTTTATCATAAGTTAAATTAGAAAATAAAACATTAGGCTTAAGTAAAATACAAATCGTTACAAATCGGTTGATTTAATTTAAAACAATATTTTCAAAATTTATCTTACCTCTCGCAAAATATTATTTTATGTACGCTAATTTAACGATTTGTAGAAAAAAATTGTTCTTGTTAAATTTCTCTGTAAAGTATTATAAATACACACAATGACTCGATTGATGATACAATGAGGAAATGTTAATTTGCGTCATTCGGAGCTTCTTATCAAAAATACCGAGGACTAAAAGACGCGGTAATTAAACGAATTCCTATAAATGAACAATCATCTCGGGACAAAAGCGACACTGCACGATAATCGCGATTGCAATAATGGTGCATACCGAGTTGCTCCGGCTTTCGTTCAAAGTGCTGGTATAATTGGTGTCGCGCACCAATAGCGGAAAGAAAACGAGGAGGAGAAATCATAAGAAGAACGCGGTGCGGGTCGAGGGGGCGAATGGTTTGTCGTTATCGTTCGCAAAAAGCTTTGCCAAGCGACATCGCACAGGAAGCTGAATGCGCTACACCAAACTTAACAGGCCACTTTAACAAGAGCAGTTTTTACCAGGGGTCTCTTGAATGCATTATGGATGTCGTGAGTTATATATGACTCTATCATGTCGAACTGTTAGCGATCCCGGCTGGCGTGCGGGCCGATCATCGCATTCTCATCTTTTTCCGTTTTTCGTTTTCTGTCGGCAACGTAAACAGTGTGGAAAACAAGATATGGAAAACAAGCGCGTAGTTGCTCTTATGCATTCTCATCAATTTCGTTATTGTATCTATTTGTTGTCCCTCCATGATTTACTGTCAATACCGCTTTACATCAAGCGTTATATTTTGAGCCGGATTTTATTACGGTTGACACAAATGATGTAAATGCGTTTCATTCAATTATGCCACTTTAAAAGATACACAAGTCCATATAATAGTCAGCTTTTATGCGTTCCCATTAGCTGCGGGTTCGCGTGTCTTTCCAATATTCTCTCATTCTCCGGTTACTATTCATGTTGTTTTACATTGAGTGTTACATTACTTTTAATTATGTTACTCTCTCTTTAAAAGATAAAGTAATGAATATAGCAGGTAATATTCTCTTGTACGTTTATATTATTAGTTTTACGCTTATTATTTTTCTAATATTCTCCCTTTTCCGATTTCACTGCGAATGTATGCTGCGTTAATTGTTCAATTATGTATTTAAAAAAATAAGGAAAATTATACTGTGTAAATTTCTCCAAATTTCTCTAATAATTTTCTTCTGTCACTTGTCGCAAAATTAATTTTATTGTTTGCGCAATTATGAAAAAACTTTGTAGATATTATCCATACGATTATATTGCAGAAAACTATAATAATGCAGTGTGGATTTTTTCAAAAATTTGTAAAATAATTCATTCTTCAAGGCGATTCTTTCGCCATCCTCGTTAAATGTCCTAGAAGTAAATAATGTTGCGAATCTCGAAGTTCCTACGAAATTATATCTACGCGTAATGAGGAACTCGTGCTGTTTCCGAGAAAGAAATCTCTAAAACCATTATGAGACTCCTGGCGAACATAAAAGTTTACGCGCGAGGCCAAATACAAGGAACACTCTCGTCCTTTTGCACTTTCACGAGTACTCGAGATGAAGTACTTCGAAGAGAGTATCACGATGTACGATTCACTTATTGCGCAAGAGGTGTCAGTTACACCTTAATGAGGTATTACTTTAATTGTCCATTAAGAATGGAGTAATGTTCATGAGTCCTTTACTCACAAGACAACACGAATCTTTGCACTTCAATGTCTTTCTCCATTAGTGGAATCTTCTACTCGCTTAGATAAATGGTAATGACTACGAATTGTGGAAGGATTAATAATGGCTCAATGTGCATTGTCATCGTAATTGATATCATATTTCAAACATGAAAATTCCAAGATTGACAATATTGACTGAATATGAACCAAGAGAGGTTCAACACAAATCACTATAAATATTTAGTCAATGATATTCGTTCCTATATGTGTATTTTTACAATTCCCAGTTTAAGCAAACTATGAGTTGATTATTTGTCGGTTTTAAATAATAATCGGCGTGCAGTTTGTTTGAATTGGAAATTGTAAAAATTCATGTATAAATATGTGTCATGTATAAACATGCAAAAATATTCTAGATTGACTTAAATATTTGTTTTGCATCAAATAGATATAATTGAATCGAACAAAGTATATTTAATTCGTATCTTGATTCTTGTTTACAACAATCGAATTTTCTTCAAGCAATTGCTAATCTACGCGAGATAAGAGACAGCGAGAGGTCTTACAGTTGGTAATTAATAAATCACAACTAATTCTCTCGTTTAAGTCATCGTAAATTATTTATCAGTGAAGTGTTCCCAAGCGACGTCTAATTATCGGGACTTGGAACCGCCACGGCTTTTCTTCTCGATTTATTAGCCAATTACAATCCATATATTCGCCACCAGTCATGAAACAAGATCTGTATCTTTGTACGGCTGATCACTTTTGTACCTGTCCCGAGAATCGCGCTGGAGTTGCTCTCTCTTTCGAGGTTTCTCCTTCCTCATTAGGCAATTACGTTGAGTTTTATCTGCGTGTCCGATTTTTCGCTCGCGTCACCTCGTGCCTCCATCACACTAGAGGCGATGGAAAACACATTCCGTCATTGCTTTGTAAGCGCCGATCATGCGTCCTAATAGCCTAGATATATGACATCGAGCCCGGCGCATCGATCGAACTTTCCGCGCCGATCGTACGCATTTCAAGGAACCGATCGCGGTTTCAAATCGTAACATGAACTTGAATTCCGCATTGACATTTGTGGAATAAACTCGGAAAAGATCTGCAAATCAATCGAATTGCAATTCTGTGCGGAAATCGATACTAACATCGAGTAGAAGGAAAATTACGACTATACCTAGTTTCTCGTATAAAGTAAAACCCTCGATAAATAAACGATATTAATTCTTATACGTAGTTTCTGGGAATTAACCGCTAATGCGTTCATAGCAATTCTACGTCTACAAATATTGTACGACATTTGATAATACTGCACGATAAAAATGTTAGATGAAATGAATTTTGATTGACAAAAGAACAGAGTAACGTAATAATTTCTTAATTAATTAATTAATAACTACAAAAGCTAGTCTATATATTAATTGTGAAAGCTATCAGTTAATTTCATTTAAATGAATCAGTAATAAATTTGCATCTCCAATATTTCCGCTAAAAAATTTATTTGATTATTTATTGATCCGTAAGAAAACATGATAATTTTGAAATTATAGCTGTCACGTATTCGATCGTTTATTTAAATTAATAGCATGAAATCCCGCATGTGAACAAGTTCTATCCCAAAGTTACACAATTACGACAGTCAGTGATTATGGAATATAGAATTATATGCTGAAGAATGCAACGGATCGTTTTAATCAAACTGCTGACTGAATTGATATTGGCAATATTCATATCTTCAGTTAATGACTGTGATAAAATGTGATATGTATTCGTCGAAATATAAATATTTATCTCTTGAATTGTATCATATTTAAGGTCTATTAGTCTTGTTATGCATGTTAAATTTTTTTGGTTAAGAAGAAATTATTAGGGAAAAGATATCGTGTCCATCGCGATGGCAGTTTTAAAGTCTTAGCTTTAAGCTTCAATCACGACGAAGGTAAACTGGAATACGATCGAATTCTTTGGCACGTAAGACCGACAATGTCCGCCTACTCGCGTGATCCACGGCACTAATGCAAAACGTTATGAGTCTGCGTGTCATGCATTCACAGTTGCATTAAGAGTTTGCGTTTTCAATCTGATTGCCGACATTGTACCTGGTAGGATCAAAAAAAGCAAGTACAGTGAAACTACTCTTGTTTGCGCGTAATATTCCTTTTAAATTTCTTAGACGTAATTTATTTTCAAAGAATATTTTTCCACGAATAATTATCAGCTACTAAACTATGATTACAATATTAAGTTGAAAGATGATAACTTTTGGCATATCATTACCATCTTCTGCGAGAGATTTATTTGACGAAGTCCAGTGATGTAAATCGTAAAATGTGTAATGTGCTGACGTGAACATGCGAATGAGTTTATTTATTAATACATAGCATGAAATTTCACACATTCTAAGGTGTAGACGATCTTAACTAGAGTTAAGATCGTCTCTCCCTTGTAATATCACTAGTATACTGTTAGATTTATAATGTCAAATTTAATCTAATTTAAGTCACTACTCTTCTTCAGTATATCGATATTTTATATAAAACAATAGTTAAAACAATAGTTAAATTTTACATTACGTAGTCAAATTTAACCATTATTTTATAAAATAACGATATATTGAGGGACAGTGGCGACTTAAATTAGATTAAATTATTATTATAAATTATTATTTTTTTAATATACTAGAAGGTTGAAACTAAGTAAAATTATGATTGAAAACCATTTCATTACAGTGTAATCTTTAATATAAGTGTAAAACGCAAATGGCAGGTGAGAAAAAAAATGACGAGGAGGAGTAAAGGTTAAGCATGACATTCGTGCTAGTTTTACCGTTCGGGCTAGTAGGTCCACCATGTGGTGTGTAAAGATGTCCATGAGGATTGTGCGGATGCGGGGGTGGGGGCAGCCACGCGAACCCCGCCAGAGAATGCGGAAATCCCGCGGGGTTCCAACCGGGAGCGCCGGGTGCTCCAGCGAGATACGGCGGGCCCTGCGAAGGCCTTTGCACTCCGGGATGAATCGGCTGAGGCACTACCGGGCTAGACTTCTCTTCCTTCTCCTGGCTAGTTTCCAGGTCCCTCTCCAATTCGCAATCCGAGTCCATCACATTTAGATCCTCGGACTGACCGACGCTTCTTATCTCATGGTCTTCAAGATCTAAATGATCCGTCGTACGGTCTCCTTCTAACGAGCGATTCGCTTCAGAATCACTACGATCGTCGAGAATCTCTCGTCTGCTCGCGGGCGATACAGATCTCGGATTAGTAATCCTATCGATCCTTTCGTCTTCTTCCTGAATATGCTCTTGTTCTCGTTGGAGCATCGTCTCACTGATCCCACTCGGCGAATTGGCCATCAGTCGATCTCTCGGGATCTCCTGGTCTATTCTGATAGGCGAGGACGACTTGTCGTGACTCGTCCTAGAGAAATCTTTCACTGTAAGCATCTCTTGTCGAGCGGGCGGGTGATCTTGCTCGAGTCTGTTCGGATGATGATGATGGTGATGATTGCCGAAGCCGGCGAGACCGTGAGGACTCAATCTAGCGAGTAATTCTCTACTCTGAAGTCTCTGCTGTTCTATTAGGAGTTCTCGATACCTTGCTTCTATCTCAATATTTTTTTCGGTATCCATTCTGTCATCGTTATCTCGCCTTGTCGCGAAAGTGCCACCGCCGATGGCACTCTTCTTCGTGCCACTTAGCAGGGCATCGACGCTGAAGCTGATCTTGCCGCTTCGTGGCTTTAAATTCGAAGATGCTGACGTCGGAGTAGCCATGTCGACGTCCTCGCACAAACGATCGTTACCGGAATCTGGGCCCGTCACTACGCTTTCGCTGTTGCTCATGCCGATTCTGTGTCGGCCTCTTAAGTTCTCGAACTATCACAAGTATCTCGAAATACGACAATTCTAATCTATAAAACTACACTTCATAGTCATCCAAAGATGCGAATAAAAAGATCGTTTGGTCGCTTTCTTAGTTCCATGTTGTGTATCCAATGTTCATTAAACTGTAAATTCTAACTCCGAATAAGTCGCACCTAGTTTCAGCTAACAGTCGTATTAGCTTTTCACAGACGTCCGTTAAAGAATGATGGACGTGATACATTGATGCCATTGAGCCGCAAGGCATTTTCAGTCAGTGTCGATCAGTCACATCGCGATTCCTGAACGAAACTCGCTAACGTTGTAGAGACTTTCCGAGGCGCAGCCCACCACCTTAATAAGTTTCTCGTTCCGTTATTCTTGGAATCCGCCGCATCGCCGCGGAATGACCCAGCCGACACGAGCGGATTCCTCCATTAGAGTCAGAAGAGTGTTTTTAAGATATCAACATGATGATCCAATTCTTCTTACCTCTTAACTTTTATACTTTTCGCATCCTTGCCGATTCTCAGCTGATATTCTCATACGGCAACCCTCTTTTCGCGATACTTTGTATTCCTTTCACTCAGACAGCGTTTAACGGATCTGTATAAAAACATTTAAACGAAGCGCGCAGAATGGAATCTACGCTGTATAATACTCTCTTTGCGAGAGACGATGTGTCGTGGATGAACCTCACGTTGACAGCTTTCGCTGTCATGATAAATTCTAATTATTATTCTAATCCGTCGTGTGTGTGTGTGTGTATATTTCAATGATATTTTAAAAGATATTTCTAGCATTGAGCTTCTCACGTTTTAAACTTAGATCTTTCTTCATGACACGATATATTACAATATTTCGTCTATTTTATCATTAAGTTATAAACATCAATGTTTACATAACGACGTACGGGATCCTTGGAAGTAATAACTTGGAAAGATTAAATGCTGATTTCCAAGATCAAGAAAGTCTGTCGCTGTCATCGACGCGTTCATCAGCACGTTTCATTAAGCGAACATTGATACACGATCTCTTCTAATGCTTCTGGGTTTCAATCGAGGCACTCAGTTTCTTCGTGCACCAACAACGCGGTCTCTCGCGACCTAGACGATTCACCAAGGCAGTCGAGTGCGTATTCTAGCTCTGATCGCGCGACGGTGAGGACACAAGGTGGGAGTGCTGTAGTCGTCCCGCGAAAAGAAATGTCGGCAGTACAAATGTAATCGGTTGTAATCTGTGTAATCTGCCGCGTGGTGACCGCCACTGCCGCGGAAACGGCACTGATTACCAGCTCGGCTGCACTCGCGGTGGAGAGCCCTGCCGGGGGGGGGGGGGGGGGGGGCTCTCCATTCTCTCTCTCTCTTTCTCTCTTTCTCTTTCTCTCTATCTCTCTTTTCTCGTTCTCGGCGTTGCGATGTTACCGCCGGGTGCGCACCGCCCCCGCAACGCTAGCAAAACCGGTACCGTGGCCTGGGCTCGACCAATACGCGCGAGCCGACGCACATCTCGGGCGTTTCGAGAATGGGCGTTCTTCGTGGTTGAACGTGGACCAATAGCGGGCGACGAGGTGGATCGAAACCCGTAGGGGAAACCCCCTTCTTCCGGTTGTCTGCAACCGTCAGATGGAGCTGGCTGCATCGCCCGACGTCGGAGAGTGTCTCGAGGTGGTGGAGAACGCGGATGGTCGATGGAATGTGGCTACGGTGGTGGTGGTGGTAGTGATGGTGGTGGTGGAACGCGGTGGGACCGAGCGGAACGTGACGACTCCTAATTGTCTAATTCCCGGGCGCGCAATGCGCGAATTGATTGGCAATACGGGTGCACGTGGCTGTGTGCACGAGCGCATGGCTGGGAGGGCAAGCATCCCTCTCGCGTTCGTTCGTACGCGTATACAAACCGCGCGGTACCTCGTTCCGCTCTCGTGAGACCGAGCGATGGCTGATCTAGAATTTATATATTGTCGGTGATATGCACAATCCCAACGTCTATCACATTTAATTATCGGTGGGATATGACGTGTTGAGACACATGACTGGAATGACTGAATCCTTCCATTCGACAATCTGGTTTTCGATTAATTGTTTGTGCTCAAATTTGTGCTTATAAATAAAAAGAAGAATTATTTTCAGAAACACTTGAAAACAATATTTCTCGCGCGAAGCTAGATACTTATTTTCAAATGACGTAAATAAAACATGAAAATGTTACTGAAATAAATATTTTATCTCGATTGATATTCCCCTCTTTGGATTATTTTTCGAGAAATAGGCTATTTTTTCCAAAACTCACATAGATTTTTAACTATTAAAATTTTTTAACAGCTGATGATATTCTACTTTCAATAATTTCACAAAAAGCAGTTTTTTCCTACACTATCGCGGAATATATAATACACACCTACGCTTATACAAGAATGTAAATCAATAAAAATAAACAAATATTTGCGCTCTTTATGAGGAAATAAGGCGGGATGTCCCACTGATAGGAGAGATGGATTGAAGCGACATATTGAATCTCCGATCCAAAAGAAGGAAACACATCGATACAGCGAGGGTGGGGAAGCGCCTGCAACACGCGCGCGCTCTTTTCGCGAGGAAAGAGATACCAGAAGGCAGGGAGCAAGCGGAAAGAGAGAATTGAGCCGTCAAGCATAGGGGTTTTTGTCGTTCGCCAGTCACCAACAGGACTGAGAAGGCCTTGAGCAACGTACGAACGTTGTCTTCCACTTCATGACGTTCTTATTCGAGTTTGTCGCATTAGCATGTTAAAAACAAACATTTAATTAAAAGCCACGATAATGAAGTATTGAAGCAGCGAGCATACCTTTTTGCGCAACTTCATAAGAAATCGATACAAATTTTTTTTATATAATGTAATTAAAACTGTAATGACTTAAGATGGCTGAATCTTAATTAATTAATATTCAGTTAAGCGAAAACTTTTTTTAATTCCCTCTTATCTCTAGATCTTTTTTTTAGCATGTAACATAAATTTAATTTACATAAATTATTTCATGGCTATAAAATCGTCTGTTAAATACTTATGACTAATGTAATTAGAGATATTTATTATTTCGATCCTCCAATTAAAAATAGTGAGATTTTTCAAACAAACAGATTTATTTATAATTTTTATATTTATATTTAATAAATTTGATTGCTTTGTACAAATATGATACGTTAGTCTTAAAAGAAGCAAAAATTTGTAAAATTCTATTGTTGGCGATATAGGAAACATGATATTGTATCCACAAGCTCTTAGCTAGTATTGTAAACAAAATATATAGCATGGAACAATCGCGACAATGTCACTACACGATCAGCGATATCTTAGGATTATACTAATCCGATTGACATTGTGATGAAGGTAATAACGAGCAAGTTTTTTGACATTACCCTCGGTATGTCCCACAGGATAAATCAACTTCAAAGAAGGAAATTTCGGACAAGCCGATTAACCTTTGGAGGATTGCGAGACGTTATAATGTCTTAAAATCACTTTCATCCGATTATAATATATATTTTTTCCTAGAGCCAAATTTTTGGTGGTTTAAGAAAAAATTTCTGCTCTTTTAAAGATTAAGGAAAACTTCGGTTATAATCGATTACTGACAAGATGTAGATTTTTGCGAGTAGTATTGTTACACTGCTACCACGACACTTTCGTAATTCCTGGCGATTCTTCTCGCCTTGGGATTATGTTACGGGCGTTACGTGTGAGAATGTTTAAATGCGATGTGAAATAGAATCGCGGAGTCAATTAAGACGCACCGTAGTGCCGAACCGTTGACGTTAATTAGATGACAAAGCAACTGAGATCGTTTAACTGGTGATTCAGTTTAGTGAACCGCGACGAAACCTACTATATGTTGAATATACAACGCACATCTGTAAATAATGTGCGTAAATTTATATACATGTATTCAGATTACGATTGTAAATTATTTCTAATTATAAGTTTCGTGTGTAATTAAACTCAAATAACTAATTATAAAAATTATAAGTAGTATAATAATTTTTATTACTATTTATACTAAAATTAAATTTATACTAAATTAAAATTATTAAGCATAGAGTATATTTGAAATCCCATTTTAACATGACATATTACAGATTTAATTATTATAAAATAATTAAAATTATTTATAAATATGATGTTATTCGTAAAAGATACCGCATCTGGGATATACTTATCCTACAGGTTTATAACTAATAGTTTAAGTAAATGCTTAAACTTTTGTTAACCACTGAATACCGTGACGAGCAGAATGTACGAACGTTTGCGCGCAAACCCCAGAGAAGGGGATGTTCCAGGCGCTCCCCGCGATTTGCACATTAACGGGGAATAAACGATGCCGAAATACAGCGCGGATGCGCGATCGCTATAATAGGAGCACCGAGTAGTCTATTAAGCGTCCTCAAAACCAGTTAGTGAGTCGGCAATCCAGTTTAGGTACAAAATGGCTGTCGTTTAGCGAGGATTAATGGTCTCGGGAGTGCCCCGAGGCAGCATAATGGGGCAGATGCGTTCTGGATGAGGGGGAACAACCCTCTCTGATCTCTCCTCCCCGCCATTTATATCTCGACAACCTCCGCGCGCCACCCTGCCTCCTCGTGCCTTATCCTACCCCTCCTGTGGCCTCGTTATGTACACCTATCTGACTACAGGCTCCATTATGCCCTTTTTGTGTGATGCTCCACGTACGCCGGATAAATACGCGATATCTGTGCACCTACATACCAACACTTTGAAATTACAGCCTGCGACATTACATGAGTAGCAGGAAATTGTATACCTTTTCTCCTCTATTTTGCAAATTAAAAATTAAGATACGTGAAAGATTTATTATCTCGTGTATACCTAAATAGATTGTATATTGTTATAAATTTTTATGAATAAATCACTTTGTACGGCTTAAGTGTTGACAAAACATTATAGTATTTTAAATTTATTTACAACCATGTAAATAACTTCTTCACAGTTTTGATTTATTGTTTATGGCTTTCATAATATGTTCCAGCAACGGAAATAATGATATATATAATATTATCAACAAAATTGAAATTATGCATTCTCTATTAATAGTTAATTATCCCTTTATCTCAATTGTGCCATTTGCTTTCTCAGTACTCTGGACACCTCATGCATATTTCCCATAATGTTGTCTGAACGTACACAGCCCAGAAAGGGCTGTCCACGTTTCGTGCATACATGTGCGTTTGTGTGGGTGTCACGCACACAACGTTCAAGCAGGGATTTGAGCCTCATATTTGGGCGCCCAAAGCGCCGTTTAGTTTGACGTTTCATGGTCGGCTGACTCCCCTCGCCATCTACCGACGCCACGGTCGGTGTCGTTTTGGTGCTCCTGAGAGAACCGTAAGTACTCGTTTTGAAATCGACTTCTGATGCGCGTGTGTACGCGAACGGATACGTGTGAGCGTGGGGTTGCTGCGCGTCTGTGTCCGGGAATCGAATCTCAGCTTTTGTCGAGGCCGCCCTAGAGACGGCGTTGACAGAGATTTAGGGAGTGCAGTTAATGTGGAATTAGCTGCCACGGAAGTGGCGATACGGCCGCGGCCGTATTATGCCATCACCTGCCGAGGGAAAGACGCTCAGCCATTTTTCGCGAGCCTAATAAGGCGGCACTAATGTTCTCTCGTCGCTTTCTCGTTCTCGCAGCCTTTAATATGTCGTATTAATGCCGGAATCGTCGTAAAAGAAAATATTTGCTCCGCGATGTAGAAGTGAAGCCACGTACTGACGCGGAAACAAATTTACAAAGCGATGTAGGAGGACGGAGCAAAACGGCGTCGGAGCTCGATTTCTACGTAAAATTGTATTATAGTTGTTAGTATAGGACGTCATAAATATTTTTATTTTATTAGATCTCTATATCATATTACATTATTAAACTTAATACACAATTTTCAAGAACATTATCCAGACCAGGAAAGTCATATAAAAAAATAAGTACGAAAAAGCGAAATTAATAGCGAGACTTTCGGAAAATATCTATACTATTAAATCCATAGTGTCAAATTTAATCTATAAAATAATTTTTATAAAATAATGATATATTGAGTAGAAACAGTGACGACTTAAATTAGATTAAATTTGACACTATAAATTTATAACAGCGTAGTGAAAATATTCCAATATATAAATTTCTTTATTTTCTCAAAATTTTCTCGTTTAAGAGTTTTTCCCAAGACAATATTTTTAATTTTATTTACTTCATTTTATAGAAATAATTTTTTTGTTTGATGTTCTATTACAAACATCCGAACATTTTACTGCTAAAGATCATTTAAATTTGAATTCTTCCTGACGTTCGGTATATTTTTAGATTAGAAGAAGATAACGTTTTATGTATAAAAGATATAAAGGTCCAAAGATAAAACCAAATCACAACAAATAGGTCACTCGACAGACAAATTTGAGAATTCGATTTGGGTATTTAAAACGAAGTAAAGTCTATTTCAGAGAAGATGCCGACACAAGTTTGTCCTCATGACCAACCGTTTATCTCGTTTTAATCTTGTTTTCAGAACAAACTGCCTGTTTGAATATTTAAATATTATGTTGGATCCATGGGACAGTGTGAGGGGGTTTTATCTTTCCTTCTATGAAATTCTATTACATTGTTTGCGCTTACAGAAGAGTTTTATTATTCTTTACGTTTCTAAATTTTTTAATACATTTCTTGCTTCGTCAAATACTTTCGTTTGGACAAAATAAACGAAAAAAATAACCTTTTATTTCAGGCAGAAAAATTATTGCATGAAATTGAATGGAAAAATAATGGATTTCTTTTTACTACATCTAATATTTAAACCGACACAAATTTTATATTTAGAATAGCATCTATAGCCTAAATTTTAATCATATATTAATTATGTATTAATTGTATATCTTATGCTATTCTATAATCATGTAGTTTATAAATAGCTAAATCAAAATAAAGAAAAAAATTATAGGAAATTATGGAAAACTCAATTGATTGATGATGTTTATAGAAAGCATTGTGATTCTATTATGCTGTTGAAAAGCATTATTCTCTTAATCTGTAGACGCAGTGCAAATTTCGGACTTTCAGTCGTTTTGGGTCCACAAAGGAATATTCGATTTGACATCTGCAAATCACTAGTGTAATAAACACTCGCATTCCGATAGCATCTTAGTAAGGACCACCCGCTATAGCAGTATTAGTCCTTCAAAAATTTCAAAAGACTGTTAAATCACAATGACCGTTTCTTCTTTTAAAAATGGTCAAGCATTCGTGCTCGTAGTGAAGCGAGTCACACTGTTTATGATGACAAAATTTTGAGTAGCAAAATATTTTTATTAATTTTGTTTATTCATCCATTCTCTGTTTTAACTTTTTAAATAAATAAATAGCATTGCAAATAATTTAATATATTGTAAATATCAAAATATTTTATTCATCAAAAAAATCTAAATAAGAAAGAAGAAAAAAGATAAATATTTGCATAGTCTGTTGTCAGCTTTATAAATATCTATCTCTGCAAATAAAATTGTGTAATGATATTTTGCACATAAATAAAATTTGTACAACGCGAAAATTCCAGATTCCAGACTATTCCAATCTTAAAGACTAATCGGAAAAGTCGCAAATAAATTTCAATTTGCCTCGTGCCGAATTTCCATTCATGCCAACGTATATCTAAACATGGGATCGTAAAGCGCTTGACAAGACCGCGTACTTAAAGTGTTTGACGCATCAAATTTACCCCTGATGGAACCGAGAGGGATAACACGAAAAAAAGATCGTCACGCGAACTTGGTCATCGACCATAAGGGGATGATTTGTTACTAGTCGTTGTTCTCCGGAGCGTCCAATAGCGCGTTTTATCGTCAAAAAGTGCACCAATGCACTGTTGATGCAGTCGAGAGAGAGAGAGAGGGGGAGAGAGAGAGAGAGGGGGAGAGAGAGAGAGAGAGAGAGAGAGAGAGAGAGAGAGAGAGAGAGATGCGAAAGAAACAGAAAAGAGAGTGGAATTCTCGATAGTTACCCATCGGATACACGGGGTGTTCGCATTGAATTACCCTTGTGACCGAAGGAAGGAACCAGATGCATCATCGTGGCTAACGCACCGCGACGGCCTTCGCATTATGTTTGTTTATTTATTATTAATAGGAAATTCATAACAATCACATAATAGAACCCGCGTGTAAAGAGGGCTGCGCTCCGCGACGATCATATCGTCACGCTTGGCGCGTCTCTCATATAGTAAACGCTTTTTCTGGAGTAGTTTCTCTAGGGCTCAATGACGGCATATGGAGTGGGACGAAAGCTTTATTATCGTCGCAGCAAATGAGCTCGATCTATTTCATCGTTTCTTTTTGCGTATAATAATTTCCAAAAAAATTTTCTCCATAGAATATTTATTTTATCTAAAAGATTATCTTCTTGCGAGTGGTTAAAAAAATTTTGTATTAATTAAATTTTGTATTTTGTATATTTTGTTGTGATGTATTTTAGTTAAAAACGTGAAAAAAGTATTTTTATGAAAGTACATCTATTTAGATAAATTATTTTTTCTAGACACTTGTCATACTTGTCATTCTTTTAAAAATTTTCATATCTCGAGTTAATCTTATTCATCTTCTTAAAATGGTCAGCACACTTACTCAATGAGATACTCGAACCTAAGTGAAATGAGGACGTGAATTATTGGAAAATGCTGCCAGGAGTTCCGTGCATTTTCGAAACGGAAAGAGCAGCTCGTTGTCGCGCCGACGCCGGCGCGCATTCCAGTCCGCGCGGACGGAAGCGCGCGTTTGACGCTTGAGAACAAAAAAAATAGAGAGAGATCGGAAGAGAGGAACGTAAAAACGCTTGTTCGCAGTGCGAAAATAGGAGAGAAAGGTATATCGAAAAATGGCGCGAGACCGGTGCGAGGTGGCAGTGCGGTGATAGAAGGGTGGCCGACGATTTTGCGCGTTTTCCCTCTACCTATGGCCGTCGCTCTCCCCACTGATGCCCTCCCACCTCTTCCTTCAACCTCTTCCCCCATTTCCCATCTCTCCAAAGTCCCCTCGTCCTCCACCTCCTTCTCCTCCTCCTCCTCCTCCTCCTCCAGTCCAGCCACCCCTTCTGCCACCGTGTTGATGTGAACTCAAGGGTGCAAATTCTCGCTCGTTCGAAATTCAGGACAGGAAATTAGACGGGCGTCTCCCTCCCATAGAAATACCCGCGAAGCGTGAGAGATATGAGGATGGTACGACGACGGGGTGTACCCTCCTTTCCCTCGCACCACTGTATGGCGTATCGTGGTAACCATCCCTCACCTCCGTCCCGCACAACCCCATCTTGGCTGCCTTCGCATATAAACGTGAGCGCACACGCAGGCATGACATGAATGCCGCTCCGGATAAGTGCCTGATATAATAAGGATGCGATGGCTTTTGCGGCTTTACGTGCCGCTCGCTCGCAGAGCTATCGTCTTGTCATGCTGCTATCGAAACTGCATGCCCGAATGGGATGAGGGAGTAGCGCGACGTTGCTTTACTTCGATTAGAAGAGTTCAGTTTCTTAGATAACTTCGCGTTGATTGGGATAATTATTATCTTAAACTGTAATTTTATTTAATTGACGGTTTGTAATATCACATTGCCTAAAATGTATTAAGATATCGAATAATTTGTAAGTATATATTACGAAAATATTGTTCGTTAAACTGTTTTATCTAAATAAAAATTTTTTTCAAGTAAAAATAATTTATAATTTAATTATACAATGAAATGTTATAAATCAATTTATAATATAAGAGATTTATAAATCAAGAATAATTTGAAGTAAAATTATATTTTGAATTTAATATCAATAGTAAAAAATACTTATAATGTTGAAAAATAAAAAGTTAAAGTAAATAAAAACTTGATCGATTAATAAATTTATCTTTGATAATTTTGCTTTGTAGCGAAAGTTATCAAATTTTCTTTCTCGAAAATAATTCGAGAAATTTTCGAATTTTCGTTTTCTGCATATTCGAACAATATATATAACTCTTTTCGCAGAGGATTTCGTAAATTGGATTAGAATGAAACGATGCGTACAAGACAACTCTTGTATTGGATTTAAATCTTTCCTTACCTATCTCTTACCTCTTTCAAGAAAAATTAGAAAACACGAAGCAAACAACGCTTGCAAATGTTTTTAAATGACAGATCTATTGACAACGGTTAAGCGGGTTAAATCTTTTTGTCAACTTGATTTGCTAAATCCTATAATCGGACGAAGTCCGCTTTGCATTGTCAAAACTTGTCAGAAGACGAAATGACGGATCGCACGAACGTGGAACTACTGATGGGTGGTCCACATTCTTCGGTATGGGATTACAGATGTTAAAGTTACAAGAAATAGATTTATTCAGAAAGCATACAGAAGACATTATCGTTGTTAATTTGCGAAAAAAATTTGTAAATGCTTGTAACAATTATGTCAATTTTTGATATATATGATTGTCTGGTCTTTTATTATACGATGTTCATGTTTGAGCTTAATTTTCACTTTTACAAGTAGATATACAAAAATTATTAAATCGTTCTTACATGTACTTATATTTCAACATTTTTAGAAAGTATTTGTTTGTTTAAAAAAAGAAAAGAAAGATAGAGATTATTATTTTGCCAAATGCTTCTAGTATTTCATAAAAAGAAAATGCGATACGAATGACTAATTGTGAGTGTACTAAAGATTAACTGTATTGTAACAATTAATATCAGTGAGATTATCAATCTAGTGAAATTGCAAACAGAGTAATTTTACTAAAAGATTATATTCTTCATAAAGATTTATTTAATTATACCTACTCTTTTTGGATAATAAAAACAAGTTTATGGAAAATAATCTATGAGTGTATTATATAGATTTATGCAGAGAATGCGATTTTTGCAGACTGTAGATCGAAATTACGATTATTTTTTTATCGTACATGATGAAAGGAAGTAGTAATGTATCCAGCAGAAGAAACGTAATTGCTCGGCAGCACAGTAACTCGCGTGAAAGCGTGCAATAAAACGCCGACTGATAATCAAAGAGAGTAACTAGAACAGCGTTCATAATAAGCATATTTTTTGCTCGTTATGCATGCTATAGCACTATTGAAATTACAATTTGTACACAATTTAAATCTTAAATATATTCTCGAATATTTTACTTTCATAAAATATATATAAACGTTACGTTAAAAATACTTTTATATTCAATTCAATATTTATTAAATTGGTTTATATTTAATTCGACATTCAGTAAATTAGTATAGTAAATATATGCATGGTCATTAAATATCAAGTATCAAATAATCTCATATTTGAATAATTAGTATTTTAAATAATTAGTATTTAAATTGTATTTAATAGATTTATCATTTCGAAAATGATAAGATTATATCTGTTGAATTCTCTTCTGTTTATTTGATATTATTCTGCTTTAATTAAAAGCAAGCTTATTAGCTGATGAAAAGAATTACTTTGATTCTGTCATTCTGTGATCGTTATTTAAATGAAACAACAAGGTAGTCACAAATTATGGTTGCAATCCACAAGACAGTGAAACAAACAAGCACTAGAGTACTGTTGAAGGGGAAGAAACGATTCTAGTTATCTCTATCTAAACTATGCCGCAGGCAATTAATTGGCAACAAGATAAGCAACAGAGAAATGTCGGAGGGAAAACGAGACCTACTTATGTGAGAATAAAGTGTATATGCGCAACGCGAGTACTAATACCCCCCTTTCTCGCTCCCAATCAGGCTAATTAATTCAAGACCTTGTCGATGCTCTCAATTAAAGTTATACGTTAATGATTTGCAAAAACGTATTTCACTGCAATGGCGCGAGTATTATCTGCTAATTACAGTGACCTCGACTCGAGCCGCGAAGTAAATGAAAGAAAATGAGAAAAAAACGTCCGTTGTGCTGATTTTGTGCTGTAACTTGGAACTTGCGTTCTATAATCATCGTATTATCTCTTCTCATAAAAAGTATTTTTTCCTAGAAATAAAAAACGCCTACATCTTTTTTTAATTTAATTTAATTTAATTTTTATTAGAAATAAGAAATAAAAGAAATTATGTATACGTAGAATGGAATTTTGTTTTATTGCTTTTTAAAGTAAATATGTAAAATTCTCTGAAAGAGTAATATAGAAGTTGTATAAATTCTGATTATTTAGCGTGATATTAAAAAAAACCATTTTCTAAAATATTATATAGATATACGATAAAGAAACAAATTTTTTAGATGTATCTAATTTTTTTAGATGTATCTAAAAATTTTGGCATAAATATAGATATGAAAAAAAAATTTCGTTAGACCATAAAATAATTATTATCTTAAGTATAATGAGTAATGCTGTACAAATTTTTGACATTCCAGTAACTAATTTAAATATTCAACATAATTATTTTGATTATCTAACAAAATTATTTTTAGATCTGTATTTTATAGCTGAATTTTTGAATATTATTTTCTCAGCAAAACTGTCTTTTTCATCACGATATTTAATAACTAAATTTTTTTTATACAACGTTAATTTTTTTCTGTCTTCTTACTTTTCTCATTTTTATTGCTCATTTAATGTATATTGTTATTTAATGTGTATTTAACATAAAGCAGACTATATTTATTGAGAAATATCGAACTGTTGTGTCAAAATGCCCCAATAAATCATATACAGAGAAAATTTCTACAATTATATCTTTTTCATGACGGCAAAGAATGATCTCTTCTCTTCAGCTGATTAATATTTTACGAGATTAGATGTCGAATCGAGCAAACGACATAACGTGACGTAAGTGCTCGTTTCCGGCGAAGCCACGGTTCAAATATCGTTAATGCAACCAGTTGTTTTCCGTTTAAGCAGCTGTTAATTGGCAGTGACTAATTACGACGTGTTATCTGCGAGTTATCGCTCGGACGCTTTTGCTAAACGTTATGCCTCACTCTCCGCGCTGTCGTTAAGAATGGTTACGTTTGCGATACATAATGTAAATACGATATATCTATTCAACGAACGTCTTTCTCAATTTTCTCGCATGAATTTGCAAGGACATAATCGTTGTGTCGTTTCGTAAAAAACAAACATTCATTGTCGGTATTGTTAATGAATTTCACTTTCGTCAAATATAAAAAGACTTAATTCTTAATTAATTAATAAATAATTGTATCACGTCGAAAGATATGTATGTACAAATGTGTCTTCTCTCAGATCTCGCAGCTTATTAATGAAAACAAAAATATAATTTATCTGTATTCGAATAATTACTCAAAGAGATAATTATTGTTTAACTTCTTTGACGTCTCACGTTGATATTTTTATGAATTGATGCGACTTACATATTTCTTTTAATTAGATACAGTTAAATGATAAATTATTCGAATTTTTATCGGAAAAAGAGTCTCTGTTGAAGATTGGCCGCGACAGAGGATCTGCCACGATGAGTAATTAGAATTCGTTCTCACAAGAACAAAGTTGCTTGAAGCTTCATGCAAATTAGTTGATCGTACGGGCGGAGAGTAGGGCATTAAGACAAGAAAGAAGGCGAGAAATCGAGCCGCTTCAGAAATAAGGGCGTATCGGTTCGAAAATTTGGCGGAAGGAAAAAGAAACGCGGTCATAGGAAATCGGCGGAGAATCGGAAAACAAAAACGAAATTTGCGCCGACCAGCCTCATCAGGTCGTTTCGACGCCACGCCCTGGCGACGGACTTGCAGGGTCTTAGTTTCGTTGGACGAAAATGCATCCCGTTTCATTTCGGTCGCAGTAGGAGCCTGTTAATTGGTGGTGCAACCGAGAAAAAGGTAATTCCTTGTCAAGAACTAATGAGGGTAGGCGCCTCGTGCTCTTTCCACCATTAAAACGTATTATTGCCTTTGCCGCTTTAACGCTTTAACATTAGCAGCCTAATTTCAGTAATTCTTTGTTATTAAATTATATTAGTCAATTAAGAGATTAGATTATTAAATACATTTAATTCTAAATTACATCGTTAAATATGCATTTAGTGTGAGGATATATATTTAATCTCCGCTGCAATTCCAAAAATAATTCTTTAAAAAAAAATTATTCATTTAGATATAGTTCCCATTTTCAAGATGAGACAAATAACCCGGTTGACCGTTCGATGATAATAAATTTAAATATAATGCGTGATCATGATAAAATGATTAATTAATTTGCTCGCTGGTATTTACTTACAAGATTGCCCAATTACGTCTCCTGCCCTTTAACACAATAAATTTGTATAGTCTTTAAGGCGTGTACTGTACGTATAAGCGTCAGCCAGATAAACTATCTCTGAATGCGTTCATTGTATCGAATCTGAAGTGTTGGTAAATCGTTGTGATTACGGCTGTATCTCGCTTGTTCATGCGTAACGACGAGATGTGTGTTGGCCATATCGGTCAAAGTTCGAGATTTTTTCTTAATTACAGCGCTTTGATAACATACAGAATTATTGCATTTACGCTTCTAAAATTATATTTGGTTGAACTTTCGTCGAATTTTTATCGATCGCTCGTTTATATAACTCACAGGCATATTGACTGGTAATAAGATTATTATATCGTTATAGAATATTTTACATCTTCTACAGATTAGGAAGAAATAATAATTAATATTACTTAAAATGTGTATACCAATTTATCTTTAACCGATTATTATACATTATCAACACTGCTTTTGGCTTCTCATTTGACATTAATTAATTTTCTTTATATACATGAAGAATGTATGGCTTGAATTGAGTGATATTGTACGATAACTGATGTACGATGCACTATTATTTGAACGTTCTTTTCACCCCCAATATACTCAGAAACCATCATCAACTGTGAGAAAACACTTATTCGCCCGTCAATTTACAGATTAATATCATTAGCAGTGTGTCTGGGTAATATTTGACGAGCGACCCACCGTCACTAGAACCTAAATCGACGTTGGCTTTATCTGAATCGCAGACGGCAGCGACCTTAAATCAAGGCACAATACTTCCGCACCCTTCTTGACAGCGCGCATGGTCCCGTCGTCCATTGTACGAGATGCCACGCTTGGCCAATCTTGCGTGAAGCGCTGATTAAAAGTGTAACGCTTAGAAATTACCGGAGCATCCCTTATACATCCTCGATAACCGTCGTTAATTAGATTGGAAGGACACTCGGCTATGCTATTGTAAAGTTTCAGTCCTGTCAATGAATTACCGGCTATTCTTAATCGCGAAGATATATGAAATGTAGATGTATATTGATCAGGCTTAAGTTGCATATTTATAAAATAAATAAAACAATTTCTTATACACCTTTTTAGTTAACATTCCGATTTAATTATTTAATGCGTATATCACAAATATTCTGACCGTATATCAAATTTGTTTTATTACAAGCCTAAAAATTTTAGATTTAAGTATGCAAATTTTATATGCAGAGAAACTTTTTATTAAATATTAAATATTTTTTAGCATATAAATAACAAAAAGAGTTTTTAGAAATAAATTGAAATTTGAGATTTATGATTCTGTTTCATATGTCCATAATTAGCGAAATCAGTTATTCTCCATTATGCACTATTCTCATATTCGCCGAATCCAGAAATTTTTAGATACATATATCGGAAGCACTCAAGAATATTGAAAGGGATATTATTTAATCAAGTGCTATTTAGAAAATCACCCAAATGGAAAATGACTTCATTCGAGGGGTTTCGTGTAGACTTTCATGAATTTGCGATCGCGTGATTTAGACAATTGGTCAGATATTGCTTTTCAATTGCAGGAATAACTGCTCATAAACACACCTATCAATATTCGATTAAATCTGGCAACTCATCCTATTTCGACCTTTGAATTTTTATTGCGTTTTCATGGAGATTAGAAAATATATGAAATTTCTCTCTTCCCATATATTTCAGTGAATACAATTTTACTTTTTTATATTTTGTATTATGTTTATTTTATTACATATTTATTTATTATATATTTTTCATTTTATAATTATTTATAAAATATATTTATTACTTGTTCATTTAAATTAACAATTTGTTAATTTATCTATGGTTTAAATCTCTAATACTTAAAAAAAAATCAATTATTTTTCAAATTAATTTCAAAATAAATATAATTAAATACAATTGATAAATTGGAACTTAATATTAATTTGATAGAATTTTTTAAAAGTTGAGCAATCTAGGATTTACGGTCAAATATAATATTTGAATTTACGAGTCGGGATCAAAGACAAAGATTCCAAAAGATCCTTTCCAAGGTTCAGACCAATTTTGCGCGGTAACTTCTGAGACGGTCGGGAGTCCTTTACATGGCGTGTCTAACATTCGGAGATGACGATCTGCCGAATGGGATCGGCACGTCCTAACAACCCGGTGCCGCTCCAGAAAACGAATGGCGAAAGAGATTCCCAAAAAGATCCTACACTAATTATAGGTTTGCCGGCTGCAGTTCACGATTGTTTGAACGTGTCAGCCCCTTGTTTGCGGTTTTCTAAAGAGCGTGCCGCTCTTCTTTTTTAGATTTTCTCTCGCCTCTTATGTGCTTTACACTTTCGCAAATGTCACATATTTTGATAAAACTGTAAATTTAAATTTCTAATCATTGAAAACGAATAGTTGAAGCAATTTTACACAGAAAAAAGACTATTCTTAAATCAATCATAATATGTTCATATAAGCAAAACTATTGTACTCTTGCTTTAAAGATTTTAGTCTTAATTTAATTGGGTGTAAAACATTTATATGGGTGTAAAATTCCTGATTGAACAAGTTTTGAATTGAATGCAAAGTAATGCATCAACACAAATTCAATCAAATTGAGTCTAAAAATCTTTGAAGCAAGTTTACAATATTTTTGCTTAAGGATACAAAGATATTATGATTGATTTAAGAATAGTCTTTTTTCTGTATACGTTTAAAAATAACTAAAACTATAACTCGAAATGGAAAACTAATATTACATATAGATACTGTTTTTCAATAGAATGAAATTGATTCTTACATAAATGTATTTCTTTTCCTTTGTTTCCTTTTTACGAATAAACTGCGGTTCATTCGGTGACGAAGATAATATCTATAATTAAGTCTTGTGGCAAAGCTGTCTTTCCCATATTTTTTTCTTTAAGTTCTAAATAATCAGTCAAACGTGGCTCGTACGTGAAAGAAGACCAAGACGATAATAAGGATACTGTGTCATTTATAACTGCCTACTAATTTGTACCATAAACGCCGTACACGCGCAGGTAGAGAATGAACATGTGTGAATGTGTGTGTATTTACCTGATGATCCTCGTAGCCAATCATAGTCGTCATCAGGGTCGGATCCGATCGTCTAAAATTTCAGCTTTGTCTGATCTGTGAGATTTATCTCGAGAAACATATAGCGAAAGAGAGTCAAGAAAGTCAAATTTTTCCATCTTGATT
>NW_017259336.1:518322-524215 GCF_001594045.1 Atta colombica | reverse complement strand
AACGCATAAGATATTATCTCAAAAATATGCTAACATAAATTGTAAAGTTATCTTTTAATATTTTTAATGATGAAAATAAAGTTTTAAATTTTCTCTAATTATTAGCAAAACTATTTGTGCTAATTATTTTATTGTGAAATATAAATCTCAAACTTTAACAAATTCAATTTGCTTGTTGAGAAATAGCTTAATTTATACGTCTTCAATGCAGCAGCTGTTGTTCGTATTTAAAAGTAAGCAACTACTGAATCATAGAGGAAAAGTCATAGATAGCATGTCTAAAATCGAAATGTGAGAGACGGTTTAAAGACTTTTTTGCCAAAGACATGTTTAAAACATCTATTAGAATGATATTCTAATTTTAAATTTTGTGTTATTTAGAGTTTCGTTCCTAAAAATTTGTAAGATTTTTTTTTAAACTTTTGTGTCCAGAGATCCTATGAATTCCTTGGTATCTAAACGATTAATTGTACGTCCCTGGTTCGTTTTAGTCGCTGGTATCTCCGGCGGATCCATTAGTAAGAGGGTCCTCAGCCGAGGCGCAACTGCGCCCTTTCGAAGCTGAGCGAGCGAGACCTCTCGCCGGAATGGAGGCAACCGAGAGGCCCGCGCGCCAGGCGGATTTATGAATTGCCCAAATAATTTATTAAGCGTAATTTTCAATGGGGCCCAAATTGAATCTGATTTAAGTACAATGCCGCATTGTGGCTGGCAGGCCAGCCTGGCTCAGGCAGAATGCGCGCCTTGATTCGAGAGCTCGCGAGCCTAAGAGAAGGTGCTAACTAGTCTCTCGCGCGGACGAGACGAATCTCTCCTCTCTTCTCCATTCCCTCTCGTCCTTCTCTGTCTCGTCTTTTTTTGGTTCTCTCTCTCTCTCTCTCTCTCTCTCTCTCTCTCTCTCTCTCTCTCTCTCGTTCTGTCGACTCCCTCGCATCCTCGCCTCTCCTCTCTACTTTCCTTTTTTTATCTTTCCTGCACCTCCTCTCTCGTTGACCGTCTCGGCCGCACGTTTGTCTTCCTTCCACGCGATTCATGCTAGACGTCCGTCCGGTGGACGTCGATTTTCCACGAGTCGGATGACATCAGCACGAATACGCGCAGACCGAAGAATGCTCTTTGATTGGGCACCGAATGTACCTATCAATGGCTAATGAGCTAATGACCTTGGCTCGCGGATATATCGCTTAATTGGGCCCGTCGAATCGACGACGCGCCTTCGCGCTCGGAAAATAAATAATGCACTGACTGTCTTCGATTATCGAGTGAGATCGTTCCTCGAGGTAGAGATGTCTGACGTATTTCACGACGAGCACTTGCGAACGATCAGCGGAATTATAAAGAACTTTTTAAACGTGTAAGGCACTGTAATTGTTATATGTGTTATACTATAATAAAATCCATGACATAAATTCACAGAGACTGAAATCTGTCAGACTAAAAGCAAGTCATCGAAACTCGATGTAACCTTGGTGGGCTCAGATTTCAAATCTAAAGATACACAAAAATGATTCCTGACATTCCGTACATCACAATGGAAATAATTGGAGAAATGATTAATATCGAAATTATTTTCAATTATTATTAATACTTGAATTATCATTATTTATCAAATATCTATATATACATAGTGAATGAAATAGTGAATGGATTTAATATTCATATTCGAACTACTTTCTTACGAAAATGTAACAATATCGGTGTGCACGTCGAACTATAGTGCGCGAAATGGTACACATTGGACCTCACGGATTGCGGAGACCACCCATCGGTCGTGAATTGTCGGTGGTTCTGAGAATTCGACGAGCCTTCACGTGGTGCTGCAAGACTTTCGATGACCGACGTTGAGCACGAGCGGGATGACTCTCGCCTGTGCCGGCACGTCAAACTGCATCCAGATGCAATTATTCAGTTGGATTCCGCATTCTCTTTCTGCTTATACCCTCTTTCTCTTTCTCCCGTATTTTAAAAGAGAACGATCCACTCTATCATTCGCGTATTATTGCAATAAAGCGTAATTCTAATTACATCAATTTAAGCTAAACTTAAAATATTTCACTAAAAAAACTTAATGAATAAATTCGTTTGTCTACCATATATAATTTGGAATATAAAAGTAGCACACAAGTTGATATATTTTAGTATAATAATTTATAATAGAAAGTATAGTTTTGATATTTTAAGGCAATCATTTGCGTATAACTTTTTGTCAAATATGTGACTTCTTTAAATCAATTAAATGTTCTACTTCCTGATTTGATGTCCATTTATACTAATGTAGATTAACTTTAATTCTTGGTTTAATTTCCTCTTTTATCCTTTTTTAATTCTTAGAATTAGAAAAAGATAAAAAGTAAGTTAAATCAAGATTAAATCACATTGGTGAAAAAGGGCACGAATCAGAAGAAGTTGTTCCAAATTAAACCTTTCTTTCTCTCTCTCTCTCTCTCTCTCTCTCTCTCTCTCTCTCTCTCTCTCTCTCTCTCTGCGTCAATCGTTTCAAAGTGGAATTCAATCGAGTTACGGTGAATGAGCCTGAGAAGCATCGATCGAACAGCTCGCAGAGTCGTCGGCGTTCCTGCGTGTGGTGCCGCATGGCTCGTGGCTCTCCGAAGGAGAATATGATAAAGCGAAATAGGAGGAAAAAAAATGTTTGTACCCCAACAGACACATTTATGGTCCAATCAACAGTGTATTCAGACATAGTCGCACCTTCTTGCGAAGAAACGGTACAGCCACGATGGAAACTGTCGCTCTTTCGATACTCCGGTCTCCCCAAAGTCTTAAAAATTATAATGTTTGCGTTGCGAGCACAGCAAATGTAAAGTAAAAAAAGTCAGAATAATAAATACACCCATGTGAACTTTCGTGATATTTCTATCGCGGAAATAGCTATTCTATTCTCAGGAATTATATTGTCAGAATATAATGCAATTGACATCATATATTTCGATAATGGAAGAGACATGAGGCTCGATAGAACGATCTGCGAAGATCACACACATTAAATACTCCGAGCGTATCGATCATCGTCGACAAACACTTTTCAAAGCAGCTGTACCTGACGCGTTTTTGGTCTCTGAGATCAATGGACCGCCGTGAATGCGATACACATATTTCTACCCACGCACGCGTCGTTCGGATTGTCGTAGTTGCCGTCGCGATTAAAAATATTCTTCGCGAAGAATCCGTCTCTTTACTTGCGGATAAAAGTCTTGTATTTTTAAGCAGTGATTAAAGACATAATACTAAATAAAAATAAATAATGAAGTTGACCGTTACAATTAAGCCTAGTAAATCAGAAATCATTCATTTTGACTGTAACATATGTATGCATTTAAGAAACTTAATTTTGGAAACGTCAAAATATATTCAAGATTAAGAAGTAAAAAATGATGATAAATGCTAAGTTTTCACATAAATCTTCTGGTTAAAAGTAAATCAATTTTATATTCGCCAGAAGCTTCATCATTAATAAAACAGGTAATTTTATACAAAGTTATGTGACAATTTTTTATTAATTTATTGTTATTATTTAAGAAACTGTCTTCTCTAAATTAGAATTTGAATTTCAATTGCGCATTAATAATTGAATTCCATGTCGGCCGTTACACTCAATAGAATAGTTAAATGAATATAGTAGTATACATCAGAATGAGTTTGTCATTTTAAATCACGAAATTAGTGTCGGCAATAGATATTGACGTGGGCCAACGGTGGCAGTAAAAATTAAATATACGGCATTAAATCAACGGAAGCAGAGAATCCTCGGTGCGGCGTATTAATCCTAATCTGCATTTTTATTCCCGAAACCACCCATCGTGTCCCTTCGAGTTTCAGTGCCTCGTACCGATCCGCCGAGGTTTTCGGCGCAGCGTCGTATTTTGAAAGCACTTTAGAACCATTTAACTGAATGCCCCAAGAGTTTATGTGGCCCTCTCGCAGCTCGGTCTTTGAGATCTACTGACAAAGGGACTACGGGACCAGGTGTCGGATCCTCCTGCACCATTACCGAACTGTATATCACTCCTCAGTGTGCGCGACACCGCGCGCGGTTTGAATATCGACTCGTCCGCGCAAACGTACATATATTATATCCCGGCTTAATTTGACTCATTAAGGCCACTTTTATGGGGATAAATTAGTTTATACACGATCGAAATCCAACTGACATAGGGGAATGCGGCTTCGTGAACAGCCGAGCATGAACAGCGGCTTTTCGAGATCTTGATGGGCTCCGGTCACTTCGCGAGCTATCTATCTTGCGATCGTAAAAAGTGTAGCATGAAGCGAGATTTATTACGAACGTCGTTAGTCATAGTTAGTCGTTCTTATTAATTTGATGGCGTACGATAAGATTTTTTCATGAGCGATGAGGGAAGCGTCGTTTAACGTCGTCCGAGATACATTTTGGTCTTTATGATTTTATGATAGCTTTTCAGAAAAGTGGAGAGAAGCTTCGACACCTGCCTAGGCTGTGGGTTTGGGGTTGTCGGACTCAATTTCACTCTTTTCAAAAAGTCGACAATCGAACCCACTCGAGAACGGAAAGCGACACCTCGGTCGCGTCCTCTCTAGAGCCTTACAACGATTTAAACAACTTCGAATGCTCCACGGTTGTATATGGAGCACAATGATGCGTCAGATCTTTTATGGATGGGTCCTTTAATACGACGATGCAATGGAGTGTTGATCTATTCTCTCGATTTGCTCGGGCAAGGACATCGTATTTACGAAACCGCACGCTTTAATAAGTTTAAGTATCAAGACTTGAAAATCAGATAAGAATTACTCTAATATCCTTCAAAAAATTATTATCTAAATTATTTCAAAAATTACCTAAACAAAAATATTATTGTTGTGTGATGTATTTGGAAATATTTGGAAGTTAATATAAAAAAAAAGTTTTAATTTGTTTACTACACAAATTTTTACATACATATTGTAAATAAAATAAATAAATAAATAATATAATTATACATAATTATACATAATAAAATAATATAATAATAATTAAATTTAACTTTTAAAAACTCTTTTTATATTTTAACTTAAAAATACTTTAAGTAAATATACTTGGATGTCGTAGCTTGAATACAGATAAGTGAATTGGAAAGAGCTGAAAATATATATCTCATATCTCATAGCTACATAAGAATTCACTTGCTAAGTCTCAGTGCTACTGGATCAGTATGCATGATCCATAAAGCATATATGACCTTTTACTTTCAGTCTGATCTGTGCACATATCTCCCACGCGTAGGTACACAAGCCAAACGTGTATTTCTCGACTGGGCATTCTTTGGCATCTGAATAGCTTCACAGAGGAAAATCGCCTTCGGAAGGGCCTCACGCCCTCGACAATACGGCAATCTCGAGACGATGACCCACGAGGAGACGTAGAGGAAAGAGAGAGAACGATAAGGGGAGAGGGAGAAGAAGAGAGAGAGAAAGAGGCGGATAACAGTGACTCAAACGATTCGTTTCGCATCCATTGTAGATCGCTGGAAGGATCAGTTTTTGAGCGAAACGCCAGAAAAGTGGCTCCCTTTTTCGCAGCTAGGCATTCGCATAATTGCGATTTAAGAGACACGGAACAGCTGCGACCGACCTACAATGGCACAGCCACTCGAAACGGACAATCGAACAATTTGGACTCCACTGTTGTGTAGTAAAAATCGCGCAAAAGATTTTCCAGTGAAATGACGACCGCCCTGAAGTCGAGAGATTTACGAGCTAGTAACAAACATGACTTTTTCGCCTAGCGGAAACTTGGACTTTTTGATTAAACGACTAATTATTATCATGACTATACAAACGTCTAACATAAACAAAACGTTTACATAAAAAATAAAATTCACCTTCTTTTGATAAAAAAATGTATATGAAAGATTTT
>NW_017259336.1:501610-518222 GCF_001594045.1 Atta colombica | reverse complement strand
TTCTTAAAATTAATTATATATTTATTTTAAAATAAAAATTTATTAATTTTCTAAAACAAAAGATATATAAATTCGTACAAACGAAAATTTCTTTTCAAAATGTTCAAATAATATAATATAAAATGTCATTAATTCTTACTATAATAAACTTTTTTTTTCACGCTCTTTAATGATCAATTAAAAAAAAAGAGAAATAAACGAGATTGATATTTTAACAGTCACTTTATTTAACATTCAACTGTATTATTTTATTAAGTTGGAACTCATCATATATTTACGAATCTTATACTAATCAATTAAGAAGACAGCTGGTTTATTAAGACATAATTTCTAGACCTAATTTCTAAGTTTATCTTTCATTTTTGTTCCTCCGTTCTCCTTCGTTTCCTTTCTCGCGTAAACGATGAGTGTGGTAGAGAATGAAAAAAATTAGGAAGACATTAAATGCATGTATGACATTATAAATGATAGCGTGACAACGAGTAAGAAAATAATTAACAAATATTTTGTGTATGATGATGCTACAAAATATCAACAATGTGTTGATGATGTCAAAGTTATATTTAGCAAATTTTGAAGAAAAAGAAATTGAAAGAGATGAACTTAATTAAAATCATAATGAACACATTCATTAAAACAAAGTCCTCTCGAGACGTAAAATATTTAGAAAAATATAATATAAATTAATCTCTATTTTTCCTTTAATTATAACAAGAAACAAAGATAAATTTTATTCTGCAATTTTAAATAATATTTAATACATTTCTAAAATATGTATGATTGTAGAATAAGTAGCATCTTGTAAAAATGATGAATAGACATAGATTGAAGATGTCACAGTTGTCAGTTTAGTACATCATTATTGCAAACTCTACACGATCTTATTTAAAAATCATCGCGCTCTCGAATATATATCATCAGGCAGACGATGAAATTTCTCCTGTCCATAGATAATCAGGTACACACTACAACAAAACCGGATCAAGACTAAGCACAAAATACAAGCGCCGCATATTGTCACGTGTTTCACACACGGCCGTTCCTACGAAAGACTTGAGAGACTTGGCCGAGTCATCACACGCTCAAAAGCCCACCTAGTCAATTAAGACGACAGGCCACGGTGCTTCTTTTTCACGCTTCCTCGCGCGACGCGGGAACGAATTGGTTCGCGCGAGAAGACACGAGAAAGATGAAGTAGACGCTTAGGAATACCACCTAACGCCAAACACGACGTCAGCGAATAGCCTAGCTCACCGGATAACTCGCGCGGATCCCCGCGGCTCCGGGCTTGAGACGGCATCCAGCGAGATGACGTATGGCGGACCACGATGGCTTCTATTTTCGGTGGCGTTTAGGAGCCGACGGCTCTCTCGACATGTGCTCGATATTTAGACACTGGTCGTCTCCGTTCGCGACCACCGTCACCGCCGCCGTCGCCGCGTACCCCTCGAACTCCCCTGGACGTGGGCCCACGACGACGATCTTGCTCGCTTCTATACGCGTGTCCGCCTCTGTGCGGGCCGTTCCTCCTTTCACGCTGAGTATTTAGTCTCATGCCGTTATAAATTACGTATCATTCGCTCTCCGAACTGACACCGCGGCACGCGCTCACGGAATGCGAGTTCTGGCTGCGCGTTCTCTCTCTCGTATGTTCCTCTTCTTGTCCTCCTTCTCCTCGCGTGCTGTCTCGCACGCTGTCTGTTCCGTCTCTTTAGCGCTTTTTCTGAGGTCAGCACTACGACGAGGTCGTCTTTATCTTCATTAATATCCAAGGCATTTCGAACTCATACTTCCGGCCAAAAAGTCCACGTGAGAGAAATGACAATTGCCACCAATAATTATACAGAATTTTCAAGTTTCTTTGCGGATTCTTTTGTAATAAAAAAATTATATTCATTTTATTGTAAGTTGCTCTTGTATAGTTTTAGATGAATTTTTCTTGGAAATTATTAGATAAATTATTTTGAAGTTTGATATTATTTGTCCACACAACATTTTATTATACATTACATGAATTTTAATTATGCGAATATTGTAGCTCCGGCTAAATTTTTATTTATGGTACAACTTTATTTCACTAAATGGATTCGGTCGAAGGATACGTTGCAGAACGTTCTAATCTTAAACACATGTTTCGTGTAATGATTCCTGGAAGTGTTTCGCGGTGCGTTTACGATTCTTTCGGATTGTTGTAGGACCGGCGCCCCGCAATTTTGGCCGCAAATAAAGATTTGCATCGAAGAAGGAAACAGATGAACAAATTAGTAGTCAAGGACTAATAATAGAAATAATAATATTCCCCTTTTCAGCTGAGTAATAAATATAAATGAACATATTGAACTTATTCCATATTTGATTTTATTTCATATTATTTTCATAGACGCACGGAAAAAAAATTAATTGAGTACAAACCTATAATTTACTATGCGATAACTAAGAAGATTTGATGGTTTAACAAATCGTTAATGTTATTCAGCTGTCAACTTTGCTGTTTTAACATAAAAAATTGACTGTCGTCTGTATATTACGACTGTAGATTTGCTGAATCAGTGAAGTTTTCAGCTGTATTTTTTTCCGTGTATATAAAACAAGAATGTTTCAAACTGAAAGTTACAATATAGCAAAGAGAGAAATGTAGATATATGTATAGATAAATTTCAAAGAGTAAAAATGTAAATCAAATTATAAATTAGATAAACATATTCTGCGAAACATATTAGATTTTTTAAATACTCTATAGAAATTTGAGAGGCACGCAGAATCCATTTTTTTGGAACTCAAACCGGATATTAATTAGATCTTAGAAAGTTTTGATATGGGACTAACGAGTCTAGCCAAGATGATGGCATCAAAAGTAAGGAAGCAAGAAACGACAAGCATAGAAACGAGGAGCATAATGCAGCGTGTGCGCAACGGGATATCAAATCTGCTTGCGCACCACGTCGTATGGCAGGGCCGCTAATAGACCGAAAGATTCTCATCAGTTAACTTCTCCTGGCTACTACGGTTGACGCGTTGAGCATGACGCGAACGTGGGACGGAGAGAGAAGGGTCGATGAAAAAAAAATATATCTTCTCGTTGCTGAGATGCCAGGCGCGAGACGCATACCTCTTAATTGGAACGCTTTGCTGCGTCTAAGCGATTTGGGCTGAATTTCCGAGGAAATGGGCGTTTTAAGTGAGGATCTAGGATCATTTACAAGCGTCGCTATCGGATATTACGACGCTCGAGATATCCGAGATTGATCCGAAATCCGGCGCATCGGAGTCTAAGTTCCACTATAAATGTTTTCATAATTTTGCATCGAAAGTCTTTACGAACTCGTATTTTCATTATTTAACTTATCAACGAAATTACCTGTAATTTTCCAGCATAATATCTCAATAATTCATGTTAGTTATTACTTGAATATTACTTAGAGAAAACTTAATGTTTATATGTCGTGCTTTCGCTCAATTAGTTGTGCATCACCATCGAGAAAGAGTAAGATAATGCGAACTAGTTTCCGCGTTTGGTTTTCGGCATATTTAATACTATTAAAGAAGTTCAAAAGTTGTACGAAAACTGCGCGAGAAAGAGCTCGCGATCTACAATGTTCGTCGCTTTAATGGATCCTTAGCAGGAACAACGAAGAGCGGGAAGGAGCGCGCGAGGCGTAAAAAAAGGAGGAGAGGTCTTTTAACAACCAGACTCATTAAGACTGTACTGCTTGCTTTTTACAACGGGACATTTGTAAGCAATACAGACTTCAAAAAACAAACGCTCCTGTCGCAGCGCCGCGGCTGCTGGATTGCTCTCTTTTCGCCATTCGCTGTTCCCTCCGTTCATTCTCCCCCTCTCCCCCCCACGCTCTGCATTCTTTTTATTTCGTACCCGGTCCATGGTTAAGGGTGTCTGGCAGAATTTAAATTGCGAAACGAGGGTCGGTCGGCCCGCGAGAAAACCAGAAGCCTCTGCCTGAGAGCAGCGCTCTCTCTCTTTCTCATTCTCGTTTCCTCTCTTTCCTTTACAGCTCCTCGCTCATTTATTCGAGTATCACCTTCCGTCTTCGGTCGCATTATTTTTTGTCATCGTGCCATCATTAAGATATCGGCGATTATGATGCTGTTGCTTCGATCCGTGCATCGGTTAACCGCACCGCAGTTTATATCGCCGATTCTCGCTATAATGCAGCCTGACGAAGTCATAACGCTGTAAAATATCGAAACTTACTGTCGCGAGACAAGATAAACGACCGATAACAACAATTCGTATTGACAGGCTAACCAACCGAGTGCTTCAGTTTATATACATAATCAATTCGTGTCGTTCGCACTCGTTTTCATAAACAATCGTGTTCTTATAGCATAACTTTAAGGTTTAATAATTCATTTTGATTTATGATGTTACTGCATAATCGCGATAACCAATATTACCCGTTTATGTGAAATGAATCGATATTCTGACAATTGTTAAGAGCATTTTCTAGTATTCTAACAAGTAAATCTCAGGGAACGTCACACACTGATTTTTCTCAAATTTTTTGCAGTTTCTTATGTCAACGTATGAAAAGATTTCTCATTAATTTTAGTCTAAATTGAGTCGTTCAAATTAAAAAACAATTTTTTTTTATTTTACACAAATATCCGATTTTACACATGTTTAAAGCAGTATTTCTTCATAATGACTCTATACCCGATAGTTTAAAACTCGACACATGTAAAATATCAAAATAATAGTTAAGAAACTATTCCACTTGCAAAAAATTTTAGACATATATAAAATCGGGTATTTGTATAAAATAAAAAAATTAATAACAGATTTCTTCATACTTTCCCTATATATAAGAAATAATTGTACAAAATTTGAGAAAAATCGATGTTTCCTGAGATTTATTTGCAAAGAGTAAAGATAAATAATATTATGCAGAATACGCTACTATAAAAATCATTAACAAATTTATTTGCTAGTAAAGTTTATAAAATCATTTAATTAACCATAAACACAAACAAAATTGGCGATTCATTTCAAGATACAGTTATGGAATTAAGAGAGAGAAACGGGAATATATATAAAGAAGACGAAGGAAAATAATCTCGCGCGGGCACGTTCAAGCTCGAGCAGTCGTCTATAATTAAGAGGGAAATAACGAGGGACTTGTCGAACACCAGTATAATCATTACGAATCCACGCGAAACACCGAAACACATGTTCCTTTCGAGCAACATTTCCTGTCGTTAAACGGCGGCGTAACTACTCGCGTTTATGCGGATGCTTTTGCCCGGTCCTACCATTGCCCAGCCCTTTCTTCACCTTCTCCGTTTTTGTGTGCGATGAGAGAAAATTAGCAAAAGACATGATGACATTTAATTAACGTTTAGCTTAATTGAGACATCTGGGACTTACAACGAAAAAATATTAAAATGTAATTATAATTATTAAACGATTCTCTCCTTAAACTTCCAAAAAATCATTCTTTTGCTTTAAAAATTGATAAAAATTGATTTAAAACTAGTATATGTATATTTTTATAACTTCAAGATTTGTATAATTTAGAGATTTTTCTGTTGTTATTGACTAATTATTTTTTGATTCTTTCATTATATTCATATAATAAGCGTTTATTTTTTATTGCTTTTACTTATAATTATACTACAAAAATTATCGAAGGCAACTTATACGTACGTTACATATATCTTATAATATTTACAATTAGTGGAATTTTGTTCATTGCACCGCGAATGCAGCGGCGGAGAAACTTTGACAAAGAATAGCACGTGAGTGTTGGTGACGCGAAAAAAAAGGATGTTAACGAGACTACGAAGACACGCAGCGAACATTCATCTCGAAAATGTCTTGGCTAAACATAGTTGACGGGACAAACCGGAGGATGCATTTTACGAGTTGTGTACGCGAGAAAATATCGATAGGAGAACAAGGGACACTCTTTAAAGTCCTGGGAAAGGACATATATTCTCACGCGCGAGTACGAACAGCCGCGAATTCAGAATGTCTCTGAGAAATCGGAAAGTGGTCCGCAACGTTCAATCTGTCTTTTCGCAGATGTCTTTTTTATGCGCTAATTGCGTCTTGTCGCTGTAATTTATGAGATTGTGCCAAAATGCGAACTATAAAATTAAGGAAAAAAATATAATAATTGATTACAACTGTAGTATTGCTTATGTATCACATTTTTGCAAATATATCCATTAATTAGCGTTGAATTCGTTAATTGCTTAACAAATACGATTAATATTTATCTGTTTCGTTATATCTTTTTGCTCTTAACTCTTTCGTCTCTTTCGTCTCTGCGCTTTCTCCAGCAAAATTTTTATATTTTATATTTATTATAACATATATATATATATATATATACATATAAATAACACATTCTTCTCATTATTTTCAATCATCTTTCGAAAATAACATTGTATAAAATTATATATTTTATAATAAAAATATTTTTCATATGTATGTGGGAGAAAAACTGGCATTATAATTATAATTATAATTCTTGTTTTTTATTTTTATTGTTAATCTTATTGATAGCAATATACTATTATTACTATTCTTATTTATTACTATTCTATTGTTAGACTACTAAAATTATGTTTTATATACGACTCTTATTTCTTTTACTATAATATTTCATATTATTGCTATTTTGCTAATACATTTTTGTAATGTACTGTTTAAAAAGGGTTAAAATAAAAAATACATTTAAATTTACATTAATAGATTAAAAACGATTTACGTATCGTTATCGTTGGATTATATTTCGGTTCTGTTTCAGAATTACTGTTTTGATAATAAAAGTTAAAAAAAAGATGATGTAAATATCAATAATTTTCTGAAACATCAAAGCGATCCAACGGCAGGATAATTTTCTCGACATTTTATCGCTACGGTAATGCATCTAGCGACATGCAAGACTCAATCTAAACACACGATAAATTCTTGACACGCCTAAAAAGCGCCGAAAAGTGACGAAACCTTTTTACGTCGAGCGGAAGCGCTAAGTGGTGGCACGATGAAGCGAAAACGTGCGATCCCATTAAAGCGGATGCGTGCGAGGCGCGCATTTGCCCCACAAGAGATATTAATGATTTCCCAAAGCTCTCAACTCGTGTGAAAACTCCGATGAGACTGTGATCCCTCGTTACAATCGTTCGAGAGGCGATCTCGCAGGCGTGACGTTCGAGAGGCGCTTCTTAAGGGCTATTATCGACAAGTGCGAATGGCTACTTACGAAGGCTGACTATACTCATCCTTGACGAGTAAGAGAACTTTGGTTCGGTATGCTTTGAAAGCGCCGCGAATGTAACTCAACACGTGCCGCTACCGTCTGGTATTCTTGATACTGTCTACTTTAGTATAAATTTTTCAGGAATTTTTTCTATTTCTATTTCTTCGTAAATAAAACGATAAATTTCTTATTTCAGACTCTTATTTTAAACTTTTAATCAGTTAAAATTAGACAATTACACAAAATAAATGGGATAATATGATTATCCAATAATAAAATCATTATTTGATTTTTTGGTACGAAATGATATAAATATCTAAACCTTTATAAGATGAGAAAGCTATCGTAATGGAAACATTGGAACAGTGTCATATTTTAAGGCGAGAAATATAATAAAATAATGAATTGTAACAAATTTTATTCAGGAAAAGCTGTAGATCTTAAAAATGGGCTCTAAAGAATAACGCATATCGCGTTATTGAAAACTATTGTGCATTATTTTATTTGTGGTGCCATTTCTTTTACGTAGTTATCTTACTTGGCGACAAAAAAGTTGCCATATCACACGTTAATTCCGCTTTACGAAGAAATGGTTTCGGGGAATAGCGGAGAGGAAGTTATCGTCGGCGCGGCGTTTTTAAGACCGGAAGCCCGCGAACGAAACAAATGGACTATCGAGGCACCGCAAAACCCGAAAGACGGATAGAAAGAGGCGGGGAGGAGACCGGTTAAGGGCTAACAAGTATATAACCACCGATATACGGCGCCTCTCGTGACTCTCTAACTAGCCACGCATGGCGAGCACGTGTGGAGGTGTCGACTGCGCCAGAGGCGCAAAGACCCTTATCCTCGGCCATGACCCTTTCCTTCCCTTCCCTTCCCTTCCCTTCCCTTCCCTTCCCGTCCTCCTACATTACCCATCCTCTTCGCGACGCTCCATTTCACGCCGGACGAAATCGGAGCGAAAATATTTGGGCCCTACGTAATTGGCCACGACAACGGGTGGACTTACAATTAGAACCACGCGCAATATATCTCCACCTTCCTTCCCTCCTCCCAATTTTTAATCCGACCGATCGAATAAATTGCTCACTTGAAACGAGATTCTTTCATTTTGCTTGTGTAATATGAAGAAACGATATTGGATTTATTGTTTCATTTGCACTTGCTCTCTCTTTTTATTTACAATTATCTTTCTCGACAATAGAAAAATTATTGCGTCGCACATTAATTCTTCTTTATGAGAGAATCGGAAAGTTGATATTAAATTTTGATAAAGTAAATTTTCCTTCTTTAATTTCAATGATTAGGTATGAATACATTTTATCCAAAAAGAAAGAAAAAATATTATAATACAATTGATTTAATCATTTCAGGAATAATTCAGATAATATATATTTTTCAAATAAAAGTAGCTGTCATAGTTGATGTTAAAAATGTTATAAGACGAAAAGTATTATTTTAATGCGATGCTAATTTGAGTCAAAATCGAATAATATCCACCTCCAGGGAAATAGCAAATAGTAGCAGGTAATAGCAAATAATTATGTAACTTAGCCAACGAGAATAATAATAATAATAATAATAATAATAATAATAATTTGATATCTTTGAACATATCAATTTCTGCAGGTAGCAAAACAGCTAGTCTGCCGCGAACCGATCTCATTTTGAAAGTCGCAACGTCTTAAGGCAGTTACTCGGGGATTTTGTGAAAGTCTTTGAAGTCCCGGCATGGCCGGTAGCGGTTTTCCTCGGATGTATTCTAATTTTACGAGTTGGCGGCGATGAAATTGGCCGGCTCGACAGCGCATCCGCTATCGCACTGTTGGTCAACTGCCAAACCGGCGGAGGATGAACCGTTGTGCGTAAACCGCTTAAAAGGGGGGAGGGTGGATAAAATGAAATTTAATTAACTGAAACAACGCGAAATTATCGGACATTACGCGCTATCCGTTCGACGCGCTTCGTTTATCGCTACTCACGTTCGCACGTGGTATAAACCTGCCCGCTGTATATATATCGGTATATATAAATAAACAATTATATTTTTATATGTTCCCCATCGAAAGAAGTTGTCGATTTGCAGAAGTAATTTGCACCGTAGTGAAAAAAATAGATATGGCCAATTAACATTTAAGATTAATTTATACGCCTCAAACTCGATTTTTCTTCGACAATTAAATTCTTAAATGCTAGACAATTAAAATACACACACACTTATATCATACTTATAAAATTATCTCTGTGCACCTGTGTAAATAATTTCGTCTAATTACATTAAATCTTAAATTTCAATAGAGAAACAGAATTAAATGAAAAACGTTTTTCGAACTTTCATAATTAAATATCTTCGCAAATCGCTTTTATGATTGCAAATAATTTTAGTTAACGATCACACATATGAATCTTAAATCCCTACAGTCCTTTTGTGATCATTAATGTCAATGTAATGTACATCTACGCGATATAGCAGGGATGGAGGACGTACGTTAACAGGAGGGAGAGTTGTTCGGCGAACAAGAGAGATGTATCGCGGAGGGAAAGAGCGAGAGAAAGAGATAAAGGAAGGACGGGACAGGAGGGTCGCGAGGTAGAAGGGAGATTGGAGGGAGGATTGGATGGGACGTGCAGGTTCGCCAATATACAAAGGGGAGCCCGGAGATTACGATCTTCCATTCGTTCGCTCGTTCCAATTATTTTGTCCAATTAAAATATCGATTTTCTCCCCCATCGCCGCGACTCTCGCGAGTTCGCCTTTTGCAGTGTCGCTCCCTCCCTCTTCCCTTTCCGCCCTTTCCTCTCAGGCCACCCTCCATACGGTAACATCGACCGTGCCCAACCCCGTGATTCTTCCCCTTCTCACCCTCGCCCCATTCTGTTATACAGCCACCGCTTTCTCTCCATTGCTCTTTCTTTCCGTCTCTCCCTCCCCCCCCCCTCCCTCTCTCCTCTGTCTCCACCTACGCTATTCCGGTTTCAATATTCAATTATTGGCTACGCGAGCGCTCGTGGGCCATTCGCAAAAAGCGGGAAACGAAGTCGCTTACGGTTTCTGCGTGCACACAACGGGCACGTGTTTCACTGCCCTCCTACGGCTGCCGTCTGACTGTGCGAGAAGAGGGAAATAGAAGGAGAGAGAGAGAGAGAAAGAGAGAAGAGGAAAGGGTGAATCAGGTAGAGGGGTGAGACGGCGTGCTTCCTGGCAGAAATCTGAAACAAACGAGCAACATTCCGTCCGTCGTAGCTTTCCGTAGCAAATGTAATCGTGCGCCAGGTTCGCGGAATGGGCATGATACACGCTGTGACACGCAATGCTTCAAAGAGCCCAATCGAATCGAAGGTATATACTACTTAAATTGAAACGCGACAAGCGTAGAATGCACGCCCGCGAGCAATGCACTCACGAGATTACGAGATGCAATTTTTCCAATAAAAAGTCTAATGAAATATAATCTATAATCTCAATAATAAATAAGACTTGCAATACATCCAGAGAAAAGTTATGTTTAAATTGAAGTCATTCCTTCCATTAATTTCTTTTTAAGTTGAAGTAAAAATACCTTTGAGGAAAATAAAAATTTACTTGATTTCAAAAAATAACGTTCAACTCATAGAAACTTTTCTTTAACCATATAATAATGCATAAATTTCTTTGATTCAAACAATTTTTTTTTGTATATAATAATTTTGATTTTGTAATAACTGTATGTAATAACTATATGTAATATTTTTAATAGAAATAGAATAATTATATATGTATAATTACGCGGAGATATAAATAATAGAATATCTAATTAATAAGTCGTTAATAAAATTGTTTAATAATTAAATAGATATCTTTTACAGTTCAGATTTCATATAAAAATGTTGAAATTTTTTGAAAAACAAAGTTTTACTTATATGAATAGATATAATAGATAGATATAATAAAAGATATTTAATTTAAAACGCATATAAATTTATGACAATTTTATCATAATAAGCTCACTAATAAATTTCCAACTGTATAAGATAGGTATTATTTACATATCTCCAATTTTTTTAAATCCATCATATCTCAAAGCTATAAATTTTTTCTGACTCACTCGATATTCATCATCATAATATAAGTGACGCATCAACTGTAAAAAACGCAAGAGCACGCTCCCATGACCAGATTCTTTTTTTCCTCCCGAAGAGAAATTAACCCTCTAAACGGCTATTAGAGCCAAGCGGTGAGCGTCCGCGTTTTCTCTGAGAATAGACGATCTAATTCTGTGGAGACGAGAGGAAGCGAGGAACGAGCTGATGGAGAGGGACGAAGCGAGAAAGACGGACCACCGTGATTGCAATTTTAACGCCAATTTGACTTGAATCTTCTCAGTCCGAAAGAAATACTGTTTTCATGCTCAATATAGCGGCTCGCTAATAATTAACAGTCAACTCGTGGCACTTTGCATATACAGGGTGTCTTGATGCTACGAAATATATAATTTGTATCTCGGGAGTTTTTAAACTATTCGCAAATTTAAACGATATTAATTTATATAAAGCAAATTGTATTATATTTACATATAAACTAATGACTAATTTAATTTTATATTAAATTATCTCAATTCGCAAATTTACTTTAAATACTAATAAATATAGGTCACTATATTGTTGTCAATTATTATATTATTATTAACCTATATATTAACCTATATATATCTGTATATATATACAGATATACGTAGGTACAAACTTATTACATAATCAAAAACTAAATCTTATTAAATTACAGATAAATTAATTTTGTTCTAGAATATATTTCCTTACTTTAAAGATTCTAGATTATTTTAAAAACAATGATAATTAAAAATTAACACTTACAATCTCTTACTTACAATCTCACAATAATCAAATTTTGTTAAAGATATCATAAAGAGAAATTGTCAACGATTGTATGATATCATACGTAAAAATTTGCAATCAATAGCGAATGTTCAAGTGAAATTCTACGATACACCGAGTACATGTATTGAATAAGTCTTACGGTGCTAGCGGGTGGTCCTCATTATGTCGGTTCCCCACTGCTTATTCTCGCGTCCTATCTATTTAACGTATCGTTTGCCTTGGTAACCAACCAAATTAGCTCATCCTTCTCTATCTCACACCAACGGCATCTCTCGATACCGCTCGTGTCCTCCTTCATTATTAGGAAGACGATGTTTAATAATGACGATCTTACCGTCACGGTGTGCTCTAATCAAAAACACTCATTTCTTCGCAAAAGTTTACATCGTAATGATGAATAACACGATAGCTAGCTTATTTAGAATATTGTCACAGGATGTAATTTTTCAACACTGCATGTGTATTTCTTGTATAAATTTCTTTTAATTCTTCTAAAATTCTTGTATAAATTTTTTTCAATTGAAGAAGATAAGGTCAATGTAATTTTAATTCGATTGATTACCCTAGTAAGAATTGACTACCGACGAGATACTGGCTCAGAATTTTTACATATCAGTACAGGTACAGAAGGAATATTGGAATAATAGCAATGGGCTAAAAGATTTATATTACTTATAATACAGTATTACTTATAATACAGTACGGAGTTGTACAGACACAATATTGCAAATGTACTGGCGGTTTCAACACTGATCTGACACTGATTTTGGATAATTTCAGTATAGACATAATTCCAAAAATGCACTGATAATGCACTGATGTACTGAATGGATACTACTATTCAATACTAATCCACACATTGAGATCAGTATTGAATAGCCATACTATATCATTGTTTTTTAAATATTGATCCAATACTGAAATGGAAAATTCATTTTTCGGTATAGAATCGATACTTTGCCAGGATTCAATATTAACCTACCGTATAAATTCCCATCTTCTATTATAAAAAAATTCACTGCAAAGATTCTCTGCAAAGAATCTACACAAAAATATTACAATTTTTGAAAAATTTACTTTGGGATTATTTCAGTGAATAACTACGGTTAATTTTCAAGAAGCCAGTCCAAGAAAACAAAGTTACGACCTCGCCAATCGGACACGCAAATTTATCTTGGGAGGAAAGCGGGATAGATATGCTCACGGAAGCGAATTTAAAAGTCAATGGCCTGTAAACATTAATGCCTCGAGTAACGAAAGATAGCGAAGTGCTTTGTTACGGGAGTTTATGAGCCTCTTTATTGCCATCGTGATTTCTTCCCGATTGCCGAGCGTGCAGCTAGCGTAATATCGTGCTGTTGTAAGTCTACCGATTTAGCCGCAGGAGAAGTTAACCAGCGACGAATCGTCTTATGTATCTTTCCTTCGTTACATATAACGCTAGTCTTAAATGATATCGACAGATGAATAACAATTTCTTAGAAAGACAGTTGCGTGGAAACGCCACCTCAACAATGCATATCTATATTTCGACTCTAGTTGAGCGGCATCATTAAATGTCGCGAAGCATTCTATATGCTAATTGATCTTCGAGAAACAATCGCACATCTGTTTTATATCAAATGTCTTCTACGGAATTTTTATTCACGGTTAATAACTTTGCTTGTTAGGCTCTTTATTAAGTCAAACGAAACAGACGCGCATTGTCGTCTCGATATTCTTTACCTAGTAAAGATTATTACGAATAATGTAACGATATAAACTCGCACTGGTGCGCGATACGTTTTTGGAATTCAACATCGATTCCGATAAAGCGGCGAAAATAGACGTCGCGCGGATTTCCGCGCGATGAAATTTACGGCGCCAGCCAATTCCGCGAAAATGGAAGAACGTCCGCGAGGTTTTATTCGACGGGTATGGGTGCTGGGTGCTTTATCGACACCCCTATCGGGACTCATTTGTTTTTGCTTATCGCAAAGTTACGTGACGGAGCTACCGTAAATATGACGGACGGGTGCGCGACGATGGAATCTCAGTGCGCCGTCAGAACAAACGAACACCACGAACGAACCCCAAAAAATCTCCCGACACGCGGCGACGCGACGCGACGGCTCGATTTAGGGGCTGAACGTCGAGAGGGAAGTCTCGAGACTGAGAGGGGTTGATGTTCGACTGCGAATCGATATGCCTACCTACCTACCTACATGCGCGAGCAAACCGTATCTTCGTACTGGACCAGGAAAACATGGCCGAAATTTCGGAATTTCTCACATTTTCGTGTCTCGCGTATTGTTATGATTATGATTTAAACCTCACGACGAAATTTACATTTAATGCAGTAATATGTTTTAAATTGTAATTAATATAGTATAATAATTAATAGTATTTATTTTTTGGAAAATTATAATTATCAAATGTCAAAGTTATTTGGGATAATAGAATGACATAATAAATCGCTTATTAATTTAATAAGAAAAATGTGATGAACGTACTGTATCAATTTTTAAAAGTAAATTCCTTGCCAAATTTAAAATCCTGAATTTAAATGTTTCACATATCAATACAAATCAAATGTCTTGATTAAAAATTAGATGCAAAATAGTCTCGTTATTTATGTTTTTTTCTTATAATTAAATTAAAAATGTTATATTTTCAACATAACATGTTTTCTTCATAATTAAATCTATCAATTATGTTAGGACAAAGATAGAGCTATCGACGTATTTATAAAAAATGTAGTGCGATAAAAAGTTAAAGCTTTTTTTTAGATGTTTTTATTTTGCTTTTTGCTATCACGTTATTTCATCAACTAATCCAAACATGATCTCCGCTTTATCGATGCCATTTAATACAGCGACAATTGAAAACTATCTCATCCACACTCTTAATTTTTTTTTTCAATCTTAATCACCCCGCCTAATTGCTCAATTGCGCTCATTACCGTCTCCGACGTAGTAAAGCGAGTGGCGATTAAATCTTTCCCTCGTCGCCGTTCCCTTCCCCCGCAGCTCTGCTCCGTGACGGCACGTCGCATTTGCACGAGAGAAACTTATCCCTCGGTACAAAAATTGCTGTATAGATAATTCCGCCTGAGTCCCAGCCATGGGGCGGAGCGTCGCGAGGAATGCCCCCGTTAGTAGTTCCCAGCCTCGCCCCGTTCTGATCCTCTCCTTCTCGCTCTATCACTCGGATTCCCCACTTCCACGAAGAGACTTCTCTTCCGTCGACGAGCGCTCGACCCCACCACAAGCGTTTAGCCGAAGGCAAAACGAAAAATCAGGGCGGTGCTGGTTGAGCGGTCAAACTCAGTCCACACGGAGAGCTCGGCTTGGCTAGAGGCTATCCAGAGCTGCTGGTCAACGATCATTGATCCACGAGTCCACAAGAGCTGTCAAACGTCGACGAACAATTATCCCTGGTGTGATCGATGTGCCTCACGCGCGTCCTTCTCCGGAGCTGATCGTTGGCGAATGTTTGGAGCAAATCCCGGATTTTGTATTCGTGAGAGACCATGTATGAATCAGTGAGGAGTCATTCGTGAAGCAGTGAATTACATCGAGCATTTTAGTCCGTCGCGGAATGAACAGATAATTCTTGTTCAGAAATATCGAAATCTTGTTATTGCGGATCCAAGCAGTGTGCTAATCGACATATAAGGTGATCGATCGACGTCTAAGAATGACAGTAATAAGGATGACCTCGCCGGTCACGCCTGCATCGACCAGTCCGGACTCGTCAGACGAGACTCAGGCGTTGCAGGCAAGTCCCAAACCGGCTCATCGATTGAGTTTCTCTGTCGCGGCTCTGCTAGCTGATACTAGAAAATCGTCAGAGTCCTCGACAAGACAGGACGCGATTCTAACATCATCCAGATCATCACCGATCGTATCGTACGCGATTCGACAGGAGCCTCGTATACTGAAGCATCCATGTGATTTCAAAACATCAAGATATACCTTACCATTGTCGTCCAATCTTAATCAAGACGCCAGATTGATTCGTTGCGCCTCTCCTCACAATACTTCGGAGCCCAGAACTCCGCCGAGGTATCCCGAAGCGATCGATTATGCCTGCAATATCGAATCACCCGGCAGAAGATCAACTTCTGGTAGCTTAGATTATCGCATGCATCCATCCACTGACGCTAGCACCACACCAGAACCTATGGTAGGCTGTTCTTCGTCTCCAAAGATCAGCAATCATCAGGACGCCGACTCGCAATCACCGAGAAGCAGCTCTCACGGTGAGGCTCATTCGAGGTGTTCGGAAACAGACGATATCGAAGAGGATGATGAGAGCAGACTGGTTGACGTGGAAGATCTTCAGCATCATCCATCCAGTCCAACTCCCGTTAGGCCGACACCGGCATATCTTGGTGGTTTCGCTACCATCGGCGGTATCCCGGAGATCCCGCCTAGTCTTCACCCTGCAGTCTGGGGCGGCGGACATCAAAATGCAGCTGCAGCCGCTGCGGCGGCTGCAGCGGCCGCAGCCACAGCCACATTCTT
>NW_017259336.1:490419-501510 GCF_001594045.1 Atta colombica | reverse complement strand
ATATATATATATATTTTTTAAATATTGATTTACGCTGGAATGATTAAATCATCTAATTCGATATCCTCAATTATATATCTCAATTATATAATGTAAATGTCTTCTTATTAGTGATACTAAAACGAGAAAAGGAAACAACATTTGAAACAGAAATCTTCTTTTCTTTTATATTCTCCTAAGTAATTATTAATCGTTTCATTAAGTAGTCATTAATCATTTATCGTTCAAACGTTAATTTAATTTCAAAAGAGACAATCTATTTGGCAGTGCGACGACAACTGTGTTTGCGATTGTCTTTGAACTTTGGCGGAGTGCCAATCGCCCTTGTGTTTCTCGGCAGATTCTTTTCATGGTTCATTGCAGCTAAAGCGATTACGCGGTTACAGACGCGGTTTACGGATGGCAATTTCTCGCTACTATATAGAATCCAGACAACTTTACTCTTTATCGATGTGTAATATCGAACGTGATGATATTCTGAAAACATAAGCTTCACAGAAGGTTATCTCGTGGTAATAATCACGCAAATATACTTTCTGTTTACAATTTTACAACTCAATAAAATTCGACAGATTATAACTATTTTATAATCTGTGATATTTTCTACAAATTTTTAAATCATAAATCTCTAATTCTAATTTTAATAATTAATAATTAATACAAACATTACAAACCGATATATAATGTATTCATTAATTATTTGATATGATTGCAAATAAATGATATCACTTTTGACACTAATTAGTTAAAGGATTTACGAATTACAATGATTGTTGAAAAAGCAATCTTTGTGACGTCATTTTGCCTCATCAAGAAACTAATTAAAGACGCAGGATCGAACTACATTTTGCTCGTGGATTTTTTGATGAAACAATGTGTAATTGTTGTAGAAAGGTAAGATAAATCGACAATCGACGAACAAAAATTGATTCTGTAACGGCCACTTCGGCTGCTGCTGAACGATAGCCTACCGTCGCTCGATCGGGCCAAACAATTCCCACGTATTTTCACTTGATAAATGATTGTTATAAAAATATTCTCTTATGATTCATAGATAAAACATTTATCTAATATTTTTATGCAATAACCTATAATAATAAACCATAACTCGATACTTTTCAAACATTTAATAATTTTTATGCCAAATTTAATTAGTTTATTTGTCTGTTTATACGATAATTATCAATTTTTTATAAATTCAACTTTCGATTACCGTAGATTAATTTATACAGCAAATATAATTATCTAAAGTACATTTAAGAATTTAAAAAATTTAAATAAAATATGTCTATTTAAATTTTAATATTTACATATTCTAAAAATGTAAATATAAATATAACAAAATTTAGTTCGAAAATAAAAATAGCTATTTGTGTTTTATTGTAAATATAAGAAATTTTCAAATAAGATCCTATGTGAATATACGGTACGGGAAACATGCCATAATTCTGAAATATGAACTCTCGTAGAAGGTATTTTCACAGATCGGCGCACCCCTTCAAAGTTTTATGCTACCGTTCTTTTATCGTGATTATCTTAAATAAGTGATTCTGTACCATAAAAAAATTTACTGGTTATACAAGTGTGACAAAGTTTAAACAGTTACATCTTTAAATTGTCCAAACAATTATAAACAATACACAATTCTTTTGAAAATGTTGCTTTCTAATATAATTTGAGTGCTATTAAAAAATATATATTTTTTATTACAGTTGACATAAAAATATCGAAAAATTTACGTTATTTAAATATGATAATATTTCAAATATAAATTTATTAAAATATATTTTAGAAACTTGAGATGTTTCTTAAAATAGATTATTAATCTTTCTTATTACATTTGTCTCACATAGCTATATAAATTTTAAAAAAATCATAATTTTTAAAAATAAAAACATGATTTTTCTGATGTAATAACGTACAACAGCAGTTCTCTCAATATTTTTCACATTATTCGTTTTATTCATAAATATCTGAAACTAAAATCTTTTTTAAAAGCACAATATTATTGATATACAAGCGCAGTGAGAACATTAAGATATAATTATATCACGAATGTTAATCTTTTCGATCGTTATGTAATAAAAGACATCCAACCATTTACGATTCTTCCTTTCCTTTACACTATATTCGATGATCGTTGTGCATTTATGGAACACGTTTATCTCGATGGAATCAGCTAATTATTTCGAATGTACATTCTCGATCGGTAGCTCAGGATTGAAATCTGCCTCCGCGTTTTTGGTAGCTCTGCGACACGGAGAGATCAACGGATGCCGAGACTAATTGGAACCCTTAGCGAGCGGTGTGGAGCGTATACAAAGGACAATTTCAAAGTAGGATCGAGCATGGAGCATACTATCATGTTATAAGTCCGGGTTGATGCGTAGAGAATCTTGGAACGACAACAGAGAGAGGGAGGAATGAGGAGAACAAGGCGAGGGGAGGTGAGCGAAGGGCGGTTCTGACGACGAATTTGAAATTCAGAAACGGCAACCGCCAAGACGACAACGACGTGGCCTTTTGTCTCGTCGTGATCTCGGCTCGCTTCTTCTGTACAGAAGCTGTTCACCTCCGTTCTACAAATCTGTCAATTGTCTCGAGACAAATCTCAAGGAATATAACCGATATATTCCAATACCGGACTCCCTGTATATTCCTTTCTGTTTTATAGTAGCTTGACGCGTCCTCGATTATCTGAATGCGGTATGGAGGCATAGCCGATATTTTCTGTATATTGAGCTTTTAAATATTTAAAATTAATATGTTGAAACACATCTAAAATTATTTTCTTTCTAATTATGAATTGTAGGATTTAAATGAAGCAATGATTGTTTCAAGAATTTTATAAGGAAGCGATTAAAAAGTATTATAAATTAGTAAAAAGGCATACAATTTTCCTTGAATTTTTCGCATCAATCTCTTAATAAATTATTTAAGAATAATTGAATTGTTTTTTAGGTGTATTATTTGAATTTTTATTATGTGATCAAATTAAAAAATTTTACGAGGTTTCTTCTCTGATTAAGAAGATAATATTATAAATGCAACAAATTGATATTAATACAATTCAATTAGTATGCTTCTGTTAAACACAAAATTTTACTACGATCATGATTAACAAAATAATTTGACATTAACCATCGACAAGCGTATATGTCCAATTAATCGAAATGTCGCGGTCGCGTCTTTTTCTAAACAGCGAGCGAAGAATACCAAGCTCACCAACGACGTCTTCCTTCACGCGAGCAGGCGTTACGATCGGCACTTTTATACGAGCGGTAGCCGCGGCCCAGCCGTGTAGAAACAATTCGCGGCCGGAATTTTGCGGTCGGACGGCAAAAAAGTAATGAGGCCAGTTTGCGGCGCCGTTCCGACGGAAAAATTATGAATTGCACCCTAAAAAGACGGCGTTTGCCCTCGCCGGGCTATTCCGTCGGTTCGAGGCCGACAAAAACGGGACATTGCGGTCTCAGGCCCTTTTCTCCGTTGGCCTACCTATCCCGCGGAACACCTTCGCGAGAGGACTATCTGTCCGTCAGTTTGTTCCTACGAGCATAATGTTCGTCGTTGTTCTCGTGTGCAACATGCACTTCGACTGAAAGCGTGTTCCTTTTTTTTTCAGAGAATGGCGAACCGGCTAAGATTAAGTGCAACCTGAGGAAACATAAGCCAAACCGAAAGCCCAGAACGCCCTTCACGACTCAACAGTTGCTGGCCCTCGAGAAGAAGTTCAGAGAGAGACAATACTTGAGCGTTGCCGAGAGGGCAGAGTTCTCGTCCTCATTGCACCTGACGGAGACACAGGTAAAAATTTACTTTGTGTACAAATTAGTTATCAATTGATATCAAATTAGTTAAATTTTAAATTGTCCTTAATAAGAAGTGATATTCGCCACATCGTACGGCATAATTTTTAAATCATAAATATAAATATAATAATAAGTATTCACTAATAACGCATGTACATAAAATCATGACTGATTTTCTTTTAAAATTAAGAGTCAACCTTTTATATAAGATATCAATTCATTTCGCAAATACTTGTAATATTAATTAGCAAATAAACTATCAACTTGCTCAACTCTTACCTTTTACTCTTACTTACAAAATCGTTTCAAATTTATTAACAATTTATTGTAAATTATTACATAGTTTATTACTTTATCATAAATTATTGTAAGAGTTTATAGAGATAGGTTATTGATAAAATCAAAGTTAGAAGAGTTTTATTCAGAATCATATAAACTCTCTTCATTCATTATCGATTGTGATGGTTATGCAATCAAATTAGCACATTAGTATCCTGCCTGAGAATCATAATTTCTTCTTCGAGAGACTGATTTTTCATCCAATGTTTGCTAGACTCTCAAACTAACACTGGCAGTATACTCCCCACATCTTTCGTCACTTTTATTTCCTCGATGCCATTCACGAGTCAAAACAGCACGTCTCTCAGAGCTTAGTTATGGTAACCGTACGGCGCTGCCAGATGCGCGGTAATTAGCGCGCGTAAATGTGCGCTACCCGAGCCGGCGATACAAAGCAAAGAAGACGGTAATTTTATTAATAGACTACAAATTGCCTGAAACGCGTTCCGCGATAGCATGCGATGACCGGCCAATTATCTCCGGCTGAGATCCCGATTCTCTGGCAGCGATTTCCGAAACACATTTCGCGTGCTTTCGCACGTACGAACACGGTGAGCGCGAACTCATTTCCGCGGATTCTGCTGCTCCGAAATGACCCGACAACAACTACGTCGATTATTCGATTAAGATAGACGTCGATAAAATTGCACTGAGGGGTAACGGTTTGTTTATGGCCGCAGATGCGCCGTCACGATATCGCGGATTATTTATCAGTTCCTCTTCTCGACTTTATCGTCGCGATATCGTCAAGTCGTTTGCCAAAATTATATATTATCCACAAAGTAACATTTAAATGGAATATAATGTGTGCTCTGTCTTCTAGTTTATTTTAAAGATTTTAAACGCGATGCCAAATGCTCAAACTACGAATTTCAACGATTGAACAAAATTACACAAAATTATACGTTGCCATAAAACACAATTTATTTCTATTGCATTTAAAATTAATGTTGGGTAAATGTTGTATATATCTAGTTAATATTAACATAAATATCATCAGACATTATTATTGATATTCTGTGATAAGCTTTTTGCCTTGTTAATTCCATATTTAAAAATAAATTATTTTCGGTGCTTTTAACACAAATAAAGAATGCCGTTCTCTTATTAAATATTCAAATATTTCTCGATCGATTTTCACTTAATATTGTTCTCTTTTTCGTTTAAAATTATTTTGTGCATTTAAATTACTTCCCTATATTTGTTCTGTCTACATTTACATAACATAACTTTACTCGTTCGCAATACGTATAAATTTGGGAGCTACATCTCAACGCTATTATATTTCGAATAATTAAGTCATGCTAAAATATATCTATATGAATATACGAAGGTGCGAGTTATATATATTCCGTATTAGTCATCATGTCGGAACTCATCATCTTAAATACGCTGTTATAAAGTCAAATTGATTTATTGTTGCAGGTAAAGATCTGGTTTCAGAACCGACGTGCCAAGGCGAAACGTTTGCAAGAAGCGGAAATCGAGAAGCTGAGAATGTCGGCCGTGAGACAGCATCATACGGCGCTATACGGCTCGCATCCGGGGATCTTAACCCCCGCGGGACTTTATCCCGTAGGAATGCTGTCTCATCCCGGTTTGACGCCTCATCACGCAATCACTCAGCATCCTGCGAGGGAATGAGAGCAATAAATGTTCGATACCGGTTAGAAACTGATTGAAATGAATCTGTCATCGAATCTCACGTCAAGAATAATTTCGGCTACGCGAAAAGGGCAGGCTTAAAAATTACTGCAGTATGTTGATAAATAATATTAAAATGATCTCGAGAAAAAAGGAGAAAGAGGGAGAGAGAGAGAGAGAGAGAGAGAGAGAGAGAGAGAGAGAGAGAAATTTTTGTCATCGACTTTATATACTTTTTCCAGTATTAGTTTAATAAAGAAATGAAGGCTCACAAGTCTGTTAAGAAATTCGTCTGTGCCAATGTCGCCCGTCTTGAAAAGGCTGGAAACTATTGTAAATAGAATTGTAAATATTATTCATGTACCGCGCGTTAAGTACGATGTACATAAATACCTAATGACTATTTGAGAAATGGGGTTGCATCATTGAATGCAAGTAATAAAAAACGAATCTTGGTAGTTTAGAGAGAATTCTTTTTCCAATTTTGTATAAATGTAAAGCAAGCATAACGACGATCAGAAGAATTTATTTAATAAATTGTATTATCGTAAACAGCAAATTTATTCCCCTTATTGCCTAAAATCCTTTCTTTTATCTTATTAAGAAATATAAATATTGAAATTTAAATATGAATTAATATATTATATTACATGTGCTGTTTTTTCTTACAGGAATTTTAAATTAAAGCATTATGATATTTCAGATGATGATGATGAATATTTCAGTAATTTGTTTAATGAAAAATTCTAAACATTTTTGAAATTAATTTTTTAAATATTGTAGTAAAAGATTATAAGTGATTTAATAAATATTTCGAATATAAATTAAATAAATAAGTTGATATCATTTTTCACACGATTTAATTTTAATGTAAAGTCATTTCATGAATTGCAAATTTTAACCATTTTTAATTTTCAATTTTAAATTATTTCAATAGCAATTTTATATTTAACTTTACTTTATTTAACTTTATAATAAGGTCATTCATTTTCATAAACAGGAAAATATCGATAGTGAAATATCGAGCGTATAATTGTATGACGGAAGCTATCTAGTATCTACCTCGTTCAGTCGCAGACAATAATGTACCATGCTACGATACCGAGATCGATTCAAAGTACGTCCTTGTCTAAGTTTGAACACCTACGTGAGGAGGTCGTCCGTGCGGATCTCCTCGGGTACTGCGGTGATTACGCGAGCGCGATTACGTGGTACCCGAGAATGGCGTCTCTGTGCGTATATGTCGTTGGGATAAATTAGCCGTGGCAATTAGTTTCGGAATCGACCTCGCCGGGTGGTTGGCGCCACCATCTTGATTGCGCCCGGGGAAGAACCTTCGAAGACAGTAGCCAGCACTGTTTGCCGAAAGGCCCGCGCCGTTCGCGCGGTCTAATTAGCGATGCCCACCGAGATATCGCCGACGTGCGCTAATAATACCGAGCATAAATATTCCGAATTTTTTCGTCTGGTGGCCCGTCCGCCCCTGCTAACCCCCTTTCATCCACGAGCCGCCATCTGCGATATATCATTTTTGCATTAGTTAATTGCAGCTTTGTTCCGCGGTTCTCGACACTTGAAGCATTCACAAATAAGAGGATCTAGGAGATCAGACATCTATAAGCAAAGCTAAACAGAAATTCTAGGAAATAAATTTGTGGAGCTACAAGTTGATGTCATAGCGATCGTCACGAGAGAAATATGAGACACTTATGAAACATAATAAAGATAAAATGAAATAAACTAACGTATTGTGTTTAACAACAGCTTATCATGAAAAATTATAATATGTGTTAATATGTAATATGTAATATGTAAAACATTTAAAGTATTAAGTATCCTGCATTATTATTGCACTGTATAATTGCACAAATCTTATTTATGATAATTGGCACATTATTTATAAAAATTGAAGCTGTACTGTGATTATCAACAGCTTCTATCTTTCGAAGAATATAGCTGTATGTACAAACATACATATACAAACTTGTAAATTCATAATCAATTTTATCTTATCATTCTCATGATGCAACCAAAGTTAAACATCCTCGTAGAAGTATATCATTTGCTATTTATTAACACAAGATGTTAAATAGTATTCACAAAATAATTTTTATGATTGATTAAAATTAATGAACAATATGATAATAAAATCCTTCTCAAACTAATCTCATAAATTTTACTAGGAAAATTTTACTAGGATACACTTTTAATTATCTTTTTAATTAAACTTAATCTGTGTAAGTCATCACAAAAAATCCCGCGTTGGAATATTCTTTGAAGAACTGGATGATATGTACGTGCCTGAATTTTAATCGCGCAATTAGTCGCCAGTCATTACTGCCTGTTTCAAGAAAGTAAGATAACGTCAGATCCTATCACGCGAGCTACCGTATTGCTTGTTGGATTTTATTACGAAAACAGAACATTCACATACTTTGCTACTATCTCTTATGTCGAAGAAAAACATCAAATTCCTCGTCTTATATTTTATTTTTATATAATGGTATTTCATATATAGCATTTTTTTTTAATATTTCCGTTATTAATTATATATAGCATATATATTATTCATAATCATACATATAATTTTATAAACATATATATATTATATATATATATATATATATATATATATATGTGTGTGTGTATATATACGTCTTATTTCTGAATTCTTATCATCTGAACTTATATTATTAAACTCTTATCATGCTTTATGCTTTTTCAAAGTAAGAACTAATAATAATTTGTTTATAAAATATAGTTTTTATACAGCATTCAAGTAATTGTACAATTATTCTAGTAACGATCAATATGCGCACGCGCGTGCGCGTTAAAGTTTCTTTTTGTAAACTTTTGATTTTTACATTTTTACGGGATATATCAATTATATATTTACAAATTTTACGTTATTCTTCTCTTGTAATAATTAGGTCAAGGGTTAGGAGTCGTCGTAATCTTGTCGCGAATGTTTTATACCAAATATGTCAATAGTATCTACATTTAATCAAAGTATACGAAAATGTAAGAATTTGCGTCTGATTAAAATACAACGTTTCTATAAAAAATATAATTCAATTATATTCATGAAGAAATGACGTTATATTGATGCCAGAATGTTAACATGTACTGATGTCGCAATCTAATTGCGCATCTTACAAAATCAATGACATTTTGCAAATAGCAACGATTGTACATTTTTTTATGCGCAGCTCATTTCCACGGTGCCTATTTACAATCTCGATAAGGCTTGATTAAGTTCAATCGAGGACCGGGTCAAGATCTCTCCACATTTGATTTAGAAATCGATTAACATTGTAAATGTTCTGAATGTAATTTGGATTTCATGAGTCGCCATTTAGTTTCTATCATACATTTTATATAAGTCTTTATTTACATTCAATATACTGAACAAATGCGTTAACTTTTATTACTTAATTTCATTACATAATAATATTAATTTGAATTTTCAAATTGATAATAGTTATTATTAATTCAAAATAGAATACATAATAAAATCATATAATAATCATTATATAATGAACTCGTAAAATTCTTTGGAATAAAATCTCATTCTTTTAGAGTGAGATTCACTTCAAAAAATTTAAAGAAAAAGATTTTTTGGCAATGTATATATACGATATAAACGCATTAATTTTTATATATAAATATATGTATAAATGTTTTATCATTTTCTATATTTTTCTAAAAACTTGCAAAACATATAACGATATATTTAATACGGTAATTCATTATGATTCCATTTAAAGAAAATGTCAATGTTATATACAAATTATTTCCCATAATCGATAATTATACTGGCAATATGCACAGCTGACTGACTGTTGCAACATTATATGTAAACCGCTTGATTGAATCAATGTAAAATCAATGAGATATCTCATTCATATATTGATATAAACAACGATAATTAATTATATTTAAAATATCATCTTTATAATAACGCTTTAATATGTTTTTGACATAGCAATATATCAAACATATTACATCTGAATGAACACTGATTTACATATCAGTTTGACCTAATGACCGAGCGGTCCAAGGACCACTCAAAAACAAAAACCCTAAATTTACTTCAAGGTTTTCAATCTATATATATATATATATTTATTTTCACTTCAACTGTTCCAATTATCATCGCTTACAAATATAAGAAAGTATGTTTTTCATTTAATCATCAGAATTTTTTTAACTTGAATTAATTATCCAGCTCAATTTTTTATCAAAAAATCGTCTGTCATTCATCTCAGTTTCTCTTATACAATAATAACAAAAACTCTTCTTTTTAATATTAAGCATCTATTATTGATCTCTCAATTAAGTACACGGAATATTAATGTAAGAGAAAGTAATTGCATAGTTAATCGCTGCGTCATAGAAAATCTATGATCGAAAAAAAACACAGTGATTTCGCTTTGCATAAAAAGGTCTCCTGCTAAGTCATCCTGCTTTCGTTATAAAATAACAAACGATGGTTACCAGAAATATACAATCGCGATTCATCAATATTCTCGCCATGTAACGCCGTTTTTATCGCGTCGGCTCATTTAAATGCTGAGTATGCTTACGTAACACAAGGTGAATCGCTGTCAATTGTTAACTCTAATGATTTAATTAGCGTACCTTTTCGTAGAGAGCCGATACTTGCCTATCGACCCGGCTTGTGTTTTTCAATCCAATTATCGGTATTACGGCGCGATCAAAATTATCTGTTGTCGAATTAATGCGCGTATTCCGCGGAGAAGGCGACGCGACGGGGGCGGGGTGAGTTTTAATGAGCGATTAACCCGGCGTTACGCAACGAAATTAATTATCTGCCGATAAATGCCTTCCACGGAGGGTGTATTAACGATCGCGATAAACCCGCGTGGCAGAAAACACGCGACGGTACAGATTGCAGATTATTTCGTGCCGCTAAACAAATGGGCTCGCGAGTGTTAGACTGATCGTCGCTTTATTCATAACGCCTAACGATTTTGAAATGCAAAAATGGATAACCGAGAAATATATCGCATTCTCTTTCAAAGAAATAATAAATCAATAAATAAATCAAGTATACTGTGATATTAGTTCACAATTCAATTTATAAAATAAAATAAATGGCCTTCTTTTTCTATAATATAACTTCCAAGACTTCAGATTTATTATACATGTACAACTTTTTTTAAAACTAACTCAAATTACAACTTTATTAACGCAAAGTTGAAAAAAATTTGGAAAATAATTTGAAATAGTATAATATTGTATATAATTGACATAATTATTATATAGTTAATAA
>NW_017259336.1:483846-490319 GCF_001594045.1 Atta colombica | reverse complement strand
ATATATTAATATTATATATATATATACGGACGTATAAACACAATTGCGTCTTTATTAATATCGATTATCGAAGTAAAAATATTTTTCGAACAAAAATTAAACATTTCGTGTAAACATTATGTAATAAGATAAAATTACCAGCTGTTACGATAAGACACGATAATCTTGCATTATAAAAACCACAAATGTTAATTGTACAGAGATGCAATTATAATGTAAAAACATCAAATTGCGTAATTAGCTTCTTAGGTGCGAAATAAATCATGTAGCGCAGTAAACACGAAAATCATGAATCGAAATGTAAATTAAATAAAAAAGCTAAAGAATCGGTAATTTGTCAAGATAATATTTTCTTGTTGGAAAAAGTTATGGGTCGATCACAGACATTAATATGAAAAGCAAATTTGTTTATGATAGCACTCGTTAATCTCGTTAATTATAATTACATCTCATTTCAGATTAACGCATAAAAAATCTTGTTTGCCAGTTATGTTATCAATGCGACCGGTTCATGGTTATCGGATTGCAACATTTCATTTGCACTATTTTGTTCGTTCGTTTATATAAAATAGTAACCTGATTGTAACATAATTTCTGACAATTTAATTACAATTATTTTATTCTCAATAATAATTAAAGATAACTAAGCTTAAATATTTTTTTGTATTATTTTTTAAAAAATTGTGTGTGTGCTTGACTAAGCCGATAATTAATAAGAACATCCGCCTTATTAATTTCTAATTGTTTGTAAATTGCGCAGAAAATCAGTATCTTTTAGTGAATTAAGTGTTGTGAACTTGAACTATTGTAATGCCGACCTTATATTGATTGAATACAATGAGAATGTATATGTATCAAGTGTTACGCAATGCAAATAATCACGCTTGCCCTTGAAGAACTGACATTATTTATTTTTTCTTTTATCAGTAACAGTATAATAATTTACAGTACAGTAACGATTTTGCTTGATTGAAAATATTCCGTCTGAAGAAATAAATGGAAAATTTATTAATATTTCATTCGAAATACTTATCGAAATTCTATCTCTAACTTCCAATTATTTATTAGACATTTTTCAAAATTATCAATTCTGATATAAATCTTTCAGTCTTAGTAATTTTATTATTAGGTATGGGAAAAAGTTCGTGACGTTTTTCCCGAATGGGAATTAAATGGCATTAAAAAAACGTCACGAACTTTTTTACACCTAACCTAATATGTATACTTCATCAAAATTTTTGGCTTGCAATTTAATTAATATTCTTTTATGGTCTTATAAATATAATATACAATATTTATACACGCATATATGTATATATATAAGACTACAATTAATAAGATCAGACAAGTGATCAATGTTAAGAAAGTATAATCTAAAATATTAATATTTTCTTAGAGAAAATTATTTTAACGAAACGAGCATATCCAATGTCATTCTGTTTCAATAGTCGTTAAATTTAATTATGGGATAATGCAAATAACCGGTTCAGAAACTTTCGCCATTAGTATTGACACCATTGGGAAAAAAATATTATTATTTTAATTATCTTAATTTCAGATTATCGAGATATCTTTGTCGCCGCGTGAATTAAATACAATATCCTCTTTTACGGCTTCCTGCTTATAGACAGCGAGGGTGTATGTGTGTGTATACATACACACACACACACACATATATATATATATATATATATCGTGCAATACAACGTAAGGTTAATGTTCGCACAATTACGCCTGATGGAATATATTGCAAATGTAATGAATCACTAGTGACATTATGTGGGACACGTATATATGTACGCGCGTGCCAAAAAATCGCAGCGAGAGCAAGAAGCGAAATCATAATGCTAAATTCACTCGACGTCAACATTAAACGTTGTGGATAATAGCGAACTCATTTATCAACTGCCGACAGTTTAATCGCCGAGGTTGAATTAACGTTAACTCCAACATGCTATCGAATCGATCTTAACGTTAATTAATATCTCCATGACAGTGGGAGAAAGAAATAGAAAGAGGTATCGGAGCTGAGCTGGTGAAACCTGGCGGCAGCGGACCGGTGTTAGTTAATCCTAAACCGGTTACAATTGCGTTGGTCATCGCGGTATCTTTGACTTACTAATTGGATGGATAAGAGACAAATATATCTTATGAAGAGAAGACGGGCGTTTGTGTCGACTAATTTACCATAGAATATTTATATTTTACTTGTCACACGAGTGTTCCTCAAAATTAATACAAAAGTTGTTTGTAAATAGTGTATAAAATTACATCTATTTTTTTTATAAAAAATATCCAATGAAAATTAAATTTATATGACAATTGTATCTATTTACCTATTTACATCATTTAAATTTTATAATGTTTAGCAATGAATTTATTATATTTTATACTAAAAGACTTGAATACATTCTTTTAAATTGAATGATAATAATTGTTTGTCAGAAAATATAAAAATTATTATAAATGATGGGAAATACATTTATCGAATCGCAAATGCATATCTCTAAATAACTCGAACATTCCGAAATATAAGAGAGCTCCAAGCAAACTGCTATCATCGTGAACTTTTATGCGTTTCGATTATCCCGCTCATCATTAACCCGAAAACGAGGGAAGCACTCCAGGAAGCTATTGCGCCCACAGCGCGACATTCGCGAATCTCTCTATCATGCCATTTATGTGACATAATGTCACACTGTAATTTCACGTAATTTATTTGACGGTAGAGATATTTGCTAAATTGTCGTTCGTCGCCACTCAAGTGTGCGCAAAGTAGTAGCCCGTGTAACTGACCGTAGGTGGCCGTAACATAATACGAAAACACGACCATGTCGTAAACTTTCTATTATTATTGTTTCCCGCAAAGCTCTCTTATCGTTTCTGCAAAATGTTTCTCATGATTGCCATATCGAATATTTTGTACGTTAAAACCTCTTCTGCCACTCTCGTTTAGATAATCATACTCGCTCGTTAGTGTGATATTATCGGATTATATTGCAAATTATGTCACTTTGATAAAGCATTTTTATTTTTATTGAGTAAACTACTTATATCATCATCGACTTTATATATATAAACGTTATAAAGACCATCTGAAATTTCAACTACTAATTATGCATTCAAAGAAGTTATATAAATATTATATCATATCGACTTTATATGTTGAAGACTAGTTGAAATTTCAAATTATATATTCAAAACTAGGTAAATACTATTATCATGATACATATATTTTAATAAAACGTAAATTGGGGATGCATATCTCTATTGAATGAATTCGCATTTAACATTAATTGTATTTTCTCAATTCTAAATATTAATGATCAACAAATATGATAGAAAAGCCACATTTAGCATAAGAAATGTATAATAAAAATACAGGTTCTTTTGCGTGTTTCTGCGCCACTGCATTTTACCTACATGCTTCGCACTGCTACAGAACATTTTGTGATTTTCAAAAAGGCAGAAAACGGGGAGTCACTTCATCGAGATTGAATGGTCGACAGTAATAAAACGTCTTCGCTTGAAAAGGTCGCGACTTTATCCAGCATTGTAAGGTTGGAGCTTCTTTCGAAGAACATCCTACACTTGACGGTGATTTCTCGTACACGAAAAATAGAATGATCGTGATATTAACATCGTACTTTTCAATGATATTGTTAGAGAAGAAGAAAGAGATGCGCGGGAAAAAGTTTGGTATAGTAAAGCAGTCGACCGAAATGACTTTATATCTCTATGACATCTTCACGTTAATCTCGAGAAAGAAGAATATTATAGGTTTTTACTCAGCTGTCCTACACATTATATTGTTAGTAAAAATTGTTTTATATGTTAACATTGTTGAATACTTTTTTCTTTTATTTTCATTGTAAAAAATTACCTAAAATTCAGACAAAAGCTGAAGTTTTCTTGCAGTCACATATCTGAATTTTCGAACAGAATATTGTCTTAACAGTGCCTCGATTAATATTGAACGATTTCTTTATCAGTTGAGTTTTCATTAAATTTTTCGAAAATGTTAATAATATCAGAAAATTAAGATAATAAAAAAATTAGGAAAATAAGAAAATTATGTATCTATAGTGTTCCTAAAAAGTAAAATGCATATAAGTTAAAAAAGAACGACCTTTGTCTAACGCTGCTAGTAATTACAGAGGAAAAAAGACGAAAAAACGTAGAGATGGTCCGATTTATGATTCCATGGGACGCACGCGCCGTTGAATAAGAGGAACGATGAAATTGAAAGTTTTTTAAGAAAAATTTGTAATTACCCAGACCGCTGGCCTCGGTAGGTTTACTCGTTTCCTCGTTTTTCGCCGATAACGTCGACCCGGCCACCACCGAGCCATTTACCCCGTACGCTTTACCAGCCCTTACCGGAGGTGGTTGAAGGCGGTCGCTCGTGCAGGATGCTTATATCTGATTGTCCCCCGGGGCTGCTGTAATTAAACTCAGACCAAAATTGCCGGACCAGCCCAGCAAAAGTTCTGTCCGTCGACCCTCCCCGGACCAAGCCGTTTCTAATGACTACACGTAACGGTTATATGTACTTTCGCGCAACGCGACATACAAAGCTCCGCAGTTTTTTATATTAATTCTATCATTCTCAAATCGATCAATTTTGAATTGCAATTCAATATAATTACGACTGAAAAATTCATATAATAATATTGACACAAAGTCCCATTATTGAAGTAGCTTAAATAAAGTGTTTTGTATTAAATATATTTTATTGAGAAAAAGTATATTAAATAATAGTCCCCTTGTGTAAAATATCTAAATTTTGAATATTAAAATTCGAAGCAATTTAAAACGAAATATGTGAATAGAAGAAAACGCAATTAATGACAGTATATCAAAAATTGTATCAGAAAAAATCTCTCATTCCTAAAAAAAAAAATGTATTGATGTATACACAAGTACAATATAAATAAAAAAAATTACAAAAATTGCAAGTTACAAGCACAGCGTATCCTTAGAAAAACTTCATCAAAACTTCGAGCGCCGTTTCTCCCGGTATTTAGGTAACTGCCTTTTGTTCCCGCAGTTACGATGTACGTAAAGTTATAAAGAGGAAAATCGAAGACAGCGGAGGGATGAATCCATGGCCATCGTACGGCAAACACGGACAAAACTATCCCTGTGCCTCGTCGTTCTACAATAATTAACGCCATTATAGCATTTAATTGCCGCGAGTGCCAAGACCACCCTTCGCTTCTACCGCCATCTTGTTTTTCGTTCCTTGCTTTTCCATCCCCGTTTCGCACCCCACACTGCTCGACGCTGCAAGCGCAAAATGGTGGTTAATCCCGTCGGGCGTACGCTTAAATTTCAACTCTATCTAAGTCTCGAAGTAGATTCTTGGTTCGTTGTTTTACCCGGAAGAAACAAGAGTATTTCTCATTCAAAGCTGTAACTTATTTTTAGATATAAACATTCTCGTGAAAAGAATAACTAACTCATTTGTGGCTTTATTTAAACTATGTTAAGAAAGACTGAATTAAATTGAAGAAATTGAAAATCCTTTCAATACCAAAGCAAGAAATATAAAACATTTCTATTGCGTATAGAGTACTCATGTCTACTTCTATCTATTACCTATTAGATACAGACAGATCACGGACAAGTTTCTTATAATTTCCAAGCATCTTTTAATTTTTATGAAACATCTTTTATCCAACTTTGCGTCCCGAAGACAGGTAATTTCCCTATTATAATCAGATAAATCGCGTGGAAACTATAATTCAAACAGATAACGTGGAATAAGTAAGTCTCGGAAGCAGATCATTAGTGCCATAATGGTGCAGTAAAGATAAGATTCACAATTCCTGGAATATTTTCATATATTACCATTCGATTGCCGATTTTAGCAGGATATTTTATTCGTAAATTGAGATTTTTTTATTTATGATATATTTGCAAAGCAATATTTGGGTAACGAAATTTAAATAGCCCACGCTAAAAAGTATGTGAACAAATTTTGAAACATAACTATTCGTCTCAAATTCAATTAAATGTTATTAAATATTAATTCGAATTGACTATGGATTTGATGTGCTACACATACTCGATGTATTCATAACTCGATATATAAGCACGAATGAAGTTGTCTTTGTCATGGTCGTTTTCTTGCAGCGCGCTTATCGGCAGGAGACAATGCAACACATAAATATTTCAATGCTTCTCATATGTTAGGTATAGTACCGCGCACGAGAGAATACATAAAGCAGAGTCAATGATGATGAAAACGCGATGGGCTGGATAGAAATGCATATTATTACACGATTCAGAAAAAATTCAAATTTGTGAGAAAATTTCACGTTTTTTCCAAGATATCGATTTTTCTACTTGCAGCTTTATGCAGATGATAGAAACTCTAATCACGTAGTGATTTGAGATTGAAAAAAAAATTTAATTTATGAATAATAAATTAGTCTTTAAATAAATTATATAGATAAAAATAAATTAGT
>NW_017259336.1:473237-483746 GCF_001594045.1 Atta colombica | reverse complement strand
ATATATATATATCTTATCACAAAAATTTCAATAGAAATTTAATATGTTGTTTAATTATTAATACTCTTGATGTTCAATATTTTAAATTTCAAAAAAAATTAAAAAAAAAATAAATAAATAAATCTATGAGACTAAAGATCACATGTCAATTTTTCAAAAATTTTGCATTATTTAAAATTCTATCTATACTTAAATTTAATCTAATGTTAGTCACTGCTCCTACTAAATATATTGTTATTTTTTACCAAAACGATAATTAAATTTGACACTATATCGTGATAATACATTGTATCAAGTTGACACTATATATAGTGCCAAATATAATCATTGTTTTAGTATAAAATAACGATAAGTTGAATAGGAGCAATGACGACTCACGTTAAGTTAAATTTGCCCCTATAGATTTAACAGTGTAGATGCTAAAGAAACTGATAGGATAACACTCCGTCAAGAGTGCAAAAGATTTTATTTCCCGCAAACATAATCCCATATCGACTTCTTCTGGATCAATGACATTTCCCGTCGTGGAATCGAATCTGTTAGGCTGGAAGAGATCGATCGTCTCTCGCGTCATTTGTCATCGTATCCCGTCGCAACCTTCGTCGACGCGGGGGAATCGCGGGTGCGGGCACGTGCTCGACGGCGTTAAAACGATGTATCGGTGAGCGATCTAAAATCATTGGACAATAACGAGCTAACTGGATAACTAGCGGGGCTCTCTTATCTATGCGCGCGATAAGCGCATTGCGCGGGAGACCCTACCCGACCTTCGTCATATTACATTAGTGCCCATAGAATAATATATCTAGGGGGCCGTACCCTCGTAAACGGGCTTGCTTACCCCTCGAGCTATACGACTATATTCACATGGTAATGCGAGACCCAGGCGCGATATCTTGCGCGGCGAGGGTGAAGTGTTATTAACAATTTGGGGTATCGAGAATCGCCCGGCGGCGCGTAGGTGAGATGCTGATTTCGGCCGGGGAACGATCGCTTTCATCCCCCCGTAAACGACAGTCAAGATCTCGACGAATGATACGGTTAGGCAGCTCGACCTTTTTGCAAGGATTCTGTATACATAATGATGCGATGAATTACACACGAGAAGTTGTACGTGTCATTATAGTCGATAATAATCATTGCATGCATCGTTTTACAGATATCGTCTAGTTATTGTTTCACAAGTTGTGCAATGTATAGTAGCGTTAAAATACTTGAAAAAAAAATTACATCTAAATTTCGTAGAATGTTGAACACAAGCTTTATAATTTATTAATATACATATATGATTGTGATGTTTAATTAATATATTTAATTATGTTTAACTCTCTGTTTGCAATCTGAGTTTCTTTGACTCGAGCTTAAGTTTTTTATTGTTCTCTTTAAAAAAAATTCAGTGTTACTTTTCAACATCTCTCTTATTAAATAAATTTTAATTCAAATGCTAAAACTTTTATTTAACAAAAATTGAAATCTGAAAAAAAAATGAGTGAAATTTGAAATTTCGATTGTGCCAGAGGATTAATTTTATACTATATGGAAAGAAAAAATTCTATAATTAAATATAATTAGAATAAAAATCTTTAGAAATGAAAAGAGTCAGAATAGATAAAACGCAGTCTCAAAGTGGCACGTCGTTCCGTTAAGCCGTAAGGCTGGTGGGAGACGTCAGAGTTAAGGAGCGTATAAACCGGCCATTAGTATTGCTCGGCCACTGTCCATTGTTTCGTTGTTTGCTGAAACAATTGACGGGCACCAGCCGGTGTTCGGTCGTCTCGTTAGCGCTACGCCTCAAAGGAGCACAGAGGACAGCATTGTCCATTGCTCTCTACTCGCCAGGGTGGTTAACATCCGTGGAAAAATTCTAACGAGTTCTCTCTTTCTCTCTCCTTCCCGCTTTTCCATCCACATCGTGTTCACCAAACTTTTTTCCTGCTGTTCGTATCTTCGAATCGCCTATACTTAACACCTTGCACAGTTCACGTTATCCTTCAGTCCTTCAGACTCGCACGATTATACGAGAATAATAGCGCGATTAATTCGCTCGATTGAATGCTAACATGCCATCAATTTACATGTATATCTCAAATGTACCGTATTCTCACGTTACTGTTGTTTCGATTTCCTCAATTCTGCCAGTAGAATTCTATTCGAAGAATACTTAATTCTTAATACACACAATTAGGTCATTCGTGTCCTACGGATTTTTTAAATTTGAAATACTAGGAGTACCAAATAATTAGATTATGATATTTATACAATTATAAGATGTATACAATTAAAGTATAAAATAGTAATATTTCAAAATGTGCAGATGAAATGCAATTCAGTGCACTCTTTGCCCCAATAAAGTGAATGATAAAATTCACGAAACTTTGGCAATGAATTACAATAAAACAATAACTAGAGAAATCAAACCTTCTGGCATCTTTAAAGTAAATACCCATGGAAGTCTCAAAAGTAATATATAAGAATCACTTAATAATTTATATATATTTGTAAAAGTGATAAAAATTTATCACTGAGAAAAATATTTGGTTAAAAATGGATAAACTAGGAAAGTCTGATTATATCAATCACAATCTTCTGATTTGTCCATTTTCAATAAAAACATTTTTCTCACAATCAGTGATGACACAAACGAATCCATTATGTGTAGTAAAGAACTGGAAAGTCATCATGTGGATTGAGCTATAATCTTCTTAAATGTAATTTTTGGCATTATATTATTAATTTACTTATATTGATTGATAACTTATATTGATTAATTTACAAAGGTAATTTCGACTTATGTAACAATGACCAATAAAATGACGCATGGGATGCATACGGCTTGTGCTTTGTATATACTGCGTTTTTGCCATCTCACTAATAGCACCCTCGCATTTAACACCTCCGCGATGAATCTCATGAGGACGTAACGTAGTCGCGGCGGCAATTACGTCGGTTCTCGAGTTTCGTCTTTTGAAAAGCTTGATGCCGCGCCGTCTTTGGTGGCCGTCTTTACTGACTCCGGTCGACGGAAGGTGAGAATTAACGACGACCGCTAAAGGCGATACCGTTTCCGTCGCGCCTCGCTGCGGAGAAACAGTAAGCGCGATTCATCGACCGCTTGTGAAAACGAACGAAAGATTTGTCGGATTTTTGAGAGGTGAACCGAGCGAAAAGGACCACTCAAGAAAGACCGCGTCAACAGTACCGTGAATCTGCTTGTGTAAATAAAATTAGAGTTCTAACTATTTAGTCGTTTGCTAATGCATCGTGTCGAACGGTAAAGTGATAATTATTTGATATAATAAACAATGAGATTATTTTCCAAGTTTCTGTAAATAAAAATTTACAAATCCCTTTAGCAACAATAAAAATCTATTAATTGAATCTTTCATTTGCACGCGGCAGTTTGGATAAATTGCATTTTCTCTTCTTTCACCGTTCTTCTCTTCCTCTTTCCCTCTCACTAAATCATAAGCCCGTAGGCTACGATAAATATTCAATTAATATTCCACGTCATCGATCACATTGCACTCCTCTCAATATCGACAATTACGCATTTAGCGTTCTATTCGATTATCTCACTATTGTGATTTTCAATTATTGGAGGAAACATAACGACATAATCCATTTATTTGTTATCCATTCCAGTTTTAAACAAAAATATCACAAAAAATAATGTAGGATAGTTGTACAAAAAAAGATTAAAAATTACATATTTTATTCTACAAATTATTTCTTTTAATATCGATCGATTTAATATCGATTTTAATATCGAATATTCATATATATATATATATATATACACACACACACACACTGAGAAAAAAATATATAGTCAATTTTAATAAATATTTAATTCAATACTGCCAACTAAACATTTATTTACTTATAAATAAATATTCGTTCAGTAAAATGAATGATTGTTAATCAAAGTTGGAATTATTCAATTAAATATTTATTAAAATTGACTATATTTTTTCTCAGTAGATGTTATGTTTCTTTTGTAAAAATGTAATATTCTCTAATATTCGACACAGCTACTTTGCTTCGCGTCGCTTCCTTCCCATTTTGACTGTCCCAAATTGGTCTCTACTATCAAACATTCTCTATTCAAGTATTGAGAAACGTCACTGTTAACCAATGGCTGAGAAGAGAGAGAGAGAGAGAGAGAGAGAGAGAGAGAGAGAGAGAGAGAGAAATAGCAACGAGGAACGCGAACGTCCGGAGAGGCACGCAGGGGTTGGCGAGGGATCGAAAAGCAGAGAAAGGGCGAGGTTAGAAATAGGAGCTAACCGAGCGTGAGAGATTAACCCCTCTAACAGCGGCCGCCCAGTATATCAAGACCCCGTGATAAAACGCCGCCGGCCTCCGGCTGCGTGTTGCCACCCCTAACAGTCTCTATTGACTACCAGAATCCAATATATTCTACTCCAACGGCGGAGAAAACCGACTAGGAGGCGCCGGAATTTCATACATCTTCTTTTGGCGATCCATCGCTTGGGGTGAGAGATCTACCTCCCAACCCTCCTCCCTCGCTCCTCGTACCGCGTCTACCTACCGATACATCCCACCCCTCTTAACGGCAACTATCGTTCTCATGGATACTACGATAACGCGCGCGATCGCTCGGATTGAACTCGTTCACCCTCGAATCTAAAACCCAACACACGATCACTGTATCGGCACTTGCATTTATTTCGCTGTTGGCGACCGACGAAGTTGGTGAGGGACTGCGAGGGAGTAGAATGGTGGTACGAGAAAAGCTCGTAAACGCGCGGGTGCGCATGTGAGGCTATCCAAGAAGCGATTCTATTAATTGAGGCCGCACGTAGCAGAGCAATCGAACAGAGCGCACTGAGTGCATAATTGAGGGTATCGACGGGGGGTTGAGAGAAATGCAAGGAGCTCGTTCAACCGGAACATTAATCGAGTGTTTATCGCCGCTTGAAGATGGTACGGAAGAAGAGAGAGAGAGAGAGAGAGAGAGAGAGAGAGAGAGAGAGAGAGAGAAAGAGAGAGAGAGAGAAAGCACTATTTATTCTCAAAAAGAATTTCAAAGAGGAATAAAAAATGTGATCAGAAAGATTTTATATATTTAGATATTTAAAGATGTATAAATTTAATTGTATATGCTTTTAATTACGTACAAATATATAATTTAAAAAATCATAGAATATTTTGTAATATATAAACATATGTAATATATTGGGTTGTCTAGAAAGTTCGTGCCGATTAACCTATATAATTTAATAACTGTACACTAAAATTTAAATTTTCTGCGTTTCAATTGTCCTTCAACATCGGCATGAACTTTCCAGACAACCCAATACACACACACACACACACACACACACACGCGCGCGCGCGCACGCACGCACATGCACATATAAAAATTTTATTTCTCTCTTTTTATTCCGATTTAGTTTTTTCGAATATGTACAATACAAATATGAAATTAAATGTCACAAGTTGATACATTATAGACTTGTACAAAATAGCATAATTATGTAAAACTGCAGTGATAAAATAAGAAAATTTCATGTAATTAATACATGTCGCAGATATCGAATAGCGACGAACGGACAGAAGTGCCAATGACTAATACAGCTCCGAAAATCAGTAGATGTCAGAGAGTGTAAACGTAGCGGCTAAAATGAAGCAACGAGGGATGATCCACTCCGCTTCCTAATGCCTAAACACCCTAATAGCTCCGTAAACAGCGGAACCGGCCGCACGCTTTGAAGTCGATGCGATTTCGAATTTTCGAAAAGATCCAGGCGGAAACGCTGGGCGCGTTTGACTTGTAAGCGGATAACGTTGAGTCAATGGCTTATTGTTTCGGAGGGGTCGTGGATCGGAACAGTTCGAGGGTTATCGATGGGATTGTGTTTGCCCAGTTGGACCAATAAACGACCTTCCTTCCCGACACCGAAAGCGCAGCTCCGTTTTCGGGATTTCCGCCGCAGTACGTCGTGATAGAAATGCTTTGTCTAAATTGCATCTGGCTAATGCTACGTTGAATATTAATGAATATTCATTAAATCCTAAAATCCTAAACTTTTTGCATTAAATAACAAAAAAAAAACAATTGTAGTTATGACAGATATGTAAAAAAAGAAAATAATAAAAGCAAGAGAGTGAAACATTGCAAGGCAATACAAATTTGAACTCTGAATATCGTAGTGATCAGAGTGATAAAAAAAATGTGCAAAAAAAGATTTATTCCTAACTGCCAAATAATAATAAAAAATTTCGTTCGATTTTAAGGTGCATATTCGATTAGGGATTATCTTAAATTTGCCATTATTTTTTTTTTATAGAATACTTGCGATTTGTAGTTGCCTTATCATCAATTTTCTGGTAAAAACGAAATTTTTATTAAATTCTTTAGATAATTTAATTGTCGATTATATAATAATATATTAAGAATACTATTTACACCTATTGTATTTATTAATAGATTTTTAACTAACAAAAAAAGATGTTTACTTTACATTTATAAAGATCATATTAAATTGAAATGGCAGAAACTTTTACAAAGTTCTATTGTAAAATTCTATATAGAAAGAATAAAACGAGTGAATTAGCTAGCGATTCGCGATGCAATACCGGCATTTGAAACGTATCTTGCTTGAAGAAAGTAATTCGAGGGCGAAATAAAGGTGGTTATCCCAAGAGTAGGTGATGCAGAGACATAGTACAGATAAAGGACATTTTATCTCGAAGAATAACGCTCCGTAGAATGTGAATTTACTTCTCTCTACTCTTCCTCGCCACCCCTTCGGCAGCTACTCATCCTCCCGTACCCTCTCATTCTTTCCCATCTACCCCCTTCGTTTCCCTCGTTCACTTTTTTTTTTATCCCGAGCATTCACGTTATCCGCATCGAATCTTTCAATAAAAAATTTTGTAGCCCCGCGGAGTCAGCGCCATTTTGTGAGTTTAAATGGAAATCCGGCCGGGAGAGTGGCAGGGGGTGGCAACCGGGAGGACGGCGAGCACTCTTAGCATGCAAATTAAAGTGCTGCCATTTGAATGCGAATAAAACGCCCCCGAGAGCGGAGAGCAGCGTAGAAAAAGAGGGCGGAGGACAGAAGAGAGGGGAGAGAGAGAGAGAGAGAGAGAGAAAGAATGACAGAAAGTTCGGAGGAAGAGAGCAGACGGAAAGCCAGGCTTGACAGATCGCACGACAGAGGTGCTTACGCGGTCGAAGAGGAAATTTCGAAAAGAATTTCTCTTCCATCCCTCTTGCACACCAAACTACACCCCAATATTCGGCCAAATTTAGTGCCACTCGCCAGCTATCCATAGCATCAAATTTCTCTCGATTTTTCCCTAGAATTTTATTTAATTTATCTTTTAATTGTTATTTGTATTTTATATCTAAATTTATATTATATATTCTATCTTATAAGTTCTTTGGAACCTCACTTTTCTCTAAAGTAAAAATTGAGTCAGTTTGGAAAAAGTGGTTCAATTTTTTTGATTTTTAAGCGTAAGATTTCACTCTTCAGATAATTCACCCTAAGTGAATTTTAGAAAGTAGACCATTTATATGATTTATTCATTACATCAGATACTATGACTTATATAGTTTTTTATTGTATTATCATAATTTATATAATTTTTTTATTATTATTCGAGACTAATTAAATCTTTCATCATCTGATCGTCATAAAGTACACTTGAAACTTGCTACGAATTAATAAGTTTGCTCACAAATATAGGAATGAAAAAAGTCATATAATCAAGAATGCCAGCCGAAAAGGTGAAAGAGATATAACAATTCAAGTGAAATGTATAATCTGTTTCGCCACAAATCACAGCTACATCCTCTTATTTTTCGAATTTTCCTTCATTTCAAGGACACACAGGGAGAGCCTTTCTTGCTTTGGTTATTACCTGCAGAATCTTTTATAGCGACGCTGTTCGTCGCCGCGACAGTTATGAAATTTCTTTAGAATTATTTCGCTCGCCTAATGCCGTCCCGTAGAAGTTCTCGACGCGATTCACTGGAATAAGAAATAATATTTTCTCCTACAGGATGAGGTGTCTTCATCCCCCGCCAACTACCTTGGCCACCGGCGTAACGCACTAGATGCCTCCACGGGATTTAATATGGTTTTATGAAAACCATCACGAAAACTCTTAATTGCCGGAGAAGAGTCTGAGAAATTATGCGTCTTATAGAAGCTTGGATTTTGCTGAAGTCGTTTAGGCATTTTTGTATAGAATGAAATTTTAAAAATATGACACGTTATAAAATGCTGATATTTAAAATTAAATCATATTTTAATTTAACTTCTTTGTGTTTAATATAGTACATACGTTGAATATCCGTGTTAGAAGTTGCGTATACTTACTTAAGTGCATATATTTTATTATAAAGTGCATAAGTATCTTAATCAATAATTTTATTGAAAAATTTAATATAGATTTAAAAGGTTTAGAATTTGGATTTAATGCTAATTTACAACTTGAATAACAAAATTACGTTAGAATGATAATAATTTATAGAAGCACCTCATATAACCGCGATATATGTTTAAGCATCACCGAAAATTTAGTAGAGGAATGCAGGAGGTCGAATAAACGGTATGCTCTCAAGGCGTATGTCTCTCTCTCTCTCTCTCTCTCTCTCTCTCTCTCTCTCTCTCTCTCTTTCATTCAAAATCCTGTGAAAATTAATATCTCCGTCGAATTCTGTCCCTTGCTCAAGTATTTTCAAGAGCAATTTCTCGCTACGCTTTATGAAGGAGGAGACAATTGTTAAACTTTAAAGCATCTACTTTGCGGATCAGAATGGTGAAATATAACATGGTTGATGCTTATGATTTAAATATATCTGACGTTAAATTTATTGGCCGCGTATAATTCTTGTTAAGAATTCTCTTGGTATATAACTTTATCAGCTTTGTTTAACCGCTTTTATTCAATATCTTCGCATTAATTGCGAATGCAAACAAAATAAGATCTAAGATATTCTAACATTAATTCTAATTTATATTACATTTAATTTAATTGCGACAATTTTAAAAAGTAATCGAACTTTATTAAATATTTCAGTAATAAAATATCAAACTAAATATATGATAAACAATAAATAATATCTTAATTTTAAAATAAAATAAATTAAGACGTTGTTTAGGTTTTATTAATTTAAAAAGAGAAAAAAATTAGAACTTTTGATTATAATTACATATAAATTATTATATTATACTTATAATGCTCTGAATAAACAGCAAGTTTCTATTTAAAAAATCTATTTAAATGTATCAACAATAATTTCACTTAATTTAATTTAATTTTTTCGTTATCATCCAACAGATATTTTGTATTTCTCATTCTTCTCGGCAAATGAAACGAACGCAGTTCGTTAAGTATAAAACCAATTATTCGGACTATTGAAATCCAATGAGTATAAAGATTGAAAAAAGATCTAGAAAAAAAAGAGATTGTCCGATTCGGCAAAGAGACGCGAATAAATGAGACGCTTCTGATATTGTATCAATGAATAAAGGATCGGAGCAAACGAGAAAGAGACCGAGAAGATGAAAGTGGTCGAAGTTGAAGGTGCGGGAAATAGAGATGAATAAAAATAAATAAAGAAGGAAGTAAAAAGAGGTGAGTAAAAAAGCAGAAAAGGGGACGCTTGGGGAATCAGCTAGCGAGAGTGGCGGATTTGAATATTGATTCGTTTTATTTAAATTCTGCGCCCTTATCGCCGACCGGATATCTTCCGCTGAAATTGGACGCGATAACGAAAAGCGAAACGACACTGGATCGAGCGAATAGGCTGGATTGGCGCGAGTACTCACGCTTTTCGAGAAGGGGGCTATTTCGGGGCACGAACGGAGATGTTGAGAGTTGAGAGTCGTAGGACAGAGGAGAAATGCAAAGGAAAGCGAATGGAATTTATAAAACGATTTTTCTTCCTTCCTAAGCGCTCGCTCGATCGCCTTCTCTGCCTTTTCTTGGTATTCCCGAAATCGAACACAGAGACGACGCGAGATATTCTCGCGGGAAATGTATTCGTGCATTCGTCGAATCCTGACGAAAGCAAAGGTGTTCCGAAAAAAAAAAGTCTTCAGTACATCGTTTTTTTATAACTGTCTTTCTTCATATTATATTTACGTTCAAATGTATTTTTCAACGAATCTAAGTCTCTCTCGGAAGTCTCAAATTGATCAATTTTGTGAAATAAACAGTAGAAAAAATAATGATCCTATGAATTAATGCTGCGGTATTAAAATTAAGATTAATTTACAAAAAAGTGGAGTTAATTAGTTTGGCTTTTCATGAAAAGGTTCATATTATATGTCTCTCTCGTTTGCGAGAACATAAATTATTTTAATTTGACCGATTTGAAAAATGTTTTAATGAAATTTATTTCACAAAAGTTGCATTGGAAGAATCGTTTAATCTTCTTTCAGATTAAAAATATATGGATATGGAACAAAGCAATAGATATACCTACTGTAAATCTCAATGGTAATGGGACGAAGGAAAACCTGA
>NW_017259336.1:448935-473137 GCF_001594045.1 Atta colombica | reverse complement strand
TAGTCATATATATATATATATATATATAAAACTGTTTAATTACACACTTGACACAAGAGCAAATAATACAAAAGAATTCTTCAAATCTCTCGCAATTTAAATACAACAGTATTATTAAAACCAATGAATTATAATAATACATAAAAATTTACTTACCAGTCGATTCTTTGCTTTTTGGCGTTGATTAAAACAGAGACGTAAATCAATCGAAAAAATATACTGTTCGTTACTTGACAACAATGGCCTTATTTAAATAATGGCCAAACATGACGCGATAGGTACTGGACTTCCAACTACGTCGAAAAGTAAGATTATACACAAAATATTCGCACGACATTTTCCCGAGACTCCTGAAATTTGCTCACTCGCGATTACATAGGTACGACGCCATTATTTCGATGGAACCGACTCGGCTCGACACGACGCGACGCAACGCGACGCCGCGAACATTAGTTACACATATCGAAGGACAACTAACAATTATACACGAATCACGACAATTCCGACGCACTGTTTGCGTCGATGCTTTCGACACTTATTCGCACGCGAGATTCACTATCAACGAGTAAAAGACGCGAAAAACACGGTGCGATCTCGATTACTCCCGAACATTCCGCGACCGTTACGTGATGCGTGACGAATGAAGGTGGCCGCGGAATTCGGCGAATCGTTCGTAGCCAACTTAACGGTCACACTGTCACTTACCTTCTTTCCGCGCGCGTGGGACTAATTACAAACTTTTTTTTGCGCCGCGAGAATTTTCGCATGTTTAGAGATGTAAAAACAGTATTTTTAACTTCGGAAAAAAGTAAAAAACGATATTTTTGACTAAATTACATAAAATTTGTGAAAACATACAGAATTCATGTAGAAGAAGAAATAGAATTCATTTTTCTTATTATTTTTTTAAATATTTTTAATTATTACTTTTTAATATTTTTGTCTTTATAATTTATATCGAAAAGGAAATATGTATTGGCTATTGCAATTCTGAATGAGTTGATAATAGATTAATAGGTCTGTTCGCGTTGCACTTTTTGCATTCAACATCTGTGCTTTCTCTTTCTTCAACGCCCGAATCTATTTTTCTAATCATATCATATTTAAGTGCAAAAATTTTGGGGAGTTTCAAGCAAACATAAATGTAAACAGACATAAATGATCTAGAAAAAAATATCCGAATAAAAAACTGTCAAAGCCAAAGGAAAAAAAATCATTACTTTTCGAGTTTTTTACCCTTCTAAAATTCTAATATTTTTCCGTCGTTTACATCTCTACGCATGTATAATATTATTACCGATAATCTTCAGCGAGCGATTTTATTGCTATTATTATTCGATAATAAGTTCGATAATTATTATATTACTTGGATAAACGACACAACAAGATGCCTATCGCATAAAGTTATGAGCATTCCAATTAAAGTACTTACAAGTCTAATGTATTTTCTATAATAAGCCATTGACTGCGTTCAGCAGAGAAAACTAATCAGTAGCGCTTAGTGATTCTTTAATGTGATTGATTTCCTGAACCTTAGATCCAGCGAAGAACTATAAAGACAAGAACCAATTATATTAAAGAATCATTATATTCTATCTAATTAGTTTTGAAGTCTGAAACGCAGCCATTATCTAAGTTTTAAATCTTAAGACGTAAAAAATTAACCAATCATAGTCGATTATTCTTCTTACATTCAATAATGATTGGTCAATTTTTTACAACTTAAGGTTTAAAGCGTCTATTGTAGATCTGGACTTATTATAGAAAGTGTATTACGAGAAATAAGTTAAGAGCTTTATGATTCTGTTTAGAATTGATCCATTAATTTAATTTCGAAAAAAGAAATGATAAAGAAATATTGATCTATTTAAAATACATGATACATCATAAAACTTGGTTCAACTCGTATTAATAGTCGCATTTGTTTCACTTTTATATGATATCTTATTCATACAGATAATTTTTGTTTTATGCTTCTTTCTGGTATATTCTTTAATAGTATGAATCGTATTACACTGGCAGTTTTTTATTTTCGTATGCATTGGCTATTATATTTATAACGGCTTCGGTTTCTCGGTACAATTATGTAAATAAACACGCTATGATACGGCATGACTAATGAGACAGTAATGCGACTATTTTCACTCATATCGCGTCGTGCGGTGCCGTTAGGAGTCAAGCTCGATTATGTTCCATTATTTTTATGTTTTTTACTCGTAAAATGGCAAAATTACGATGTACGGTTGTTGAACCGTATAGGCAAATGCTTCTAAATGTTCATCTCGCTTTCGATGCATGCAATTAGTATCTATCTGTCTTGTTGAAATGATGTCATTTTGTTGTCGTTTTATTGCTAAAAATTGTTATAGTTAAAAGATACATAATAATAAGTATTGAAAGGAGAGAAAATTTCAAGCAACGCGAAAGCAAGTCTATTATTTTTCGATATATTTCAATTGCGTCTCGGCGTCTCGTCATGTCGTTTGTCCAAGTAATATAATACTAATTATTAAATTAGTATAAGTAATTATTAAAGTAGTATAATATTATTATATAATTATCAAAAATTTATTGTCGAATAATAGTAATAAAGCTCGAAATTGGATGTTTATCATGGAATAAGTCGGAATGAATTCCGATCGGAATTATTCCGTTTTCTTTAGAAATAAAAATCTAGAGAATTGAATAATTTCAACAAGAATCTATATCGATTAATAATACGTAATCAGTGTGTTTGATAATATGCCGTTGAAAATTCTCCCTACGTAAAATCAGGGCTGAATGAACATGTATTTGAAATATTTTTATTTGAAAAACAGTATTTGTAAGACAATTGTATCTTGTATTATGCACTTCAACGACGCACATATTTTTTATTTTATATTTTGTATTTCAATATTAATAACAAAAGAGTGAAAGTATTTGTATTTTGTATTTTAAACTAAGATCGACAATTAATATTATTATTTGAATTACAAAGTACAAAAAAACTTACGATTTTTTGATATTTTAAATACAAAATACATAATACTTTCATGTGCTCCGCTAAAATACAAAATACAAAGTATATTTATATTGCAAAACAAAATAGTTTAAGCAAAAATACATTCAAATATAGCTTTGCGTAAAACAGTGAGAACAAAAAGTATTCGTACAAGGAAATTTTTTATAAAAAAAATTTTATTTGTAGAAAATAAACATTAATTAGCAATTTTATATAATGAATACATTCTGGTTTTACAATACATTGACAAACGAGTTTCGCATATTCTTGATTTTAAAAGTTTAAATTTCTCGACTGTACGAATACTTTTTGAGCATCCAAACAATACAATTTTTAATTTTCGCTAATTTTTTAGATAATATATTTTCTATAATTAATACACATTTTTTTTAGTATATATAATTTTAAAAAAACATACAGTCTATTTTATTCTTTATGAATAAATTGTTAATTACACAGTAAGAAATGATCGTCAATTAAACGTCGAATTGATGTCAACCTAACAAACGAGAATAGATTGAAATGAATTGAAATGGATTCAAATTTTCAGAAATATTAATTCACGAATGTTAAAATGAATGCTTTTCAATTCTGAATGCAATTTTATTCATTTCATAAGCATTGCAAGAAGCATATCTCTATGTCTTTCAATTTAAAAATAATATTAGCTTTTTCTGTGCACACAACAAACATTATTATGAATACTGTTCAAAATTTTAAATAAGAAATGCAGTTTTTCAATCCAATTGCATCCAATTGAATCTAATTGAATCCAATTGAATCCAATTGAATCCAAAAAAAGTATTCGCTATTTAAAATACGCATAGAAAAAAATTTCAATGCATTTTAATCCATTCTCGTTTCTCAACTGAGAAATTGGTGTTGAAATCATCGTATCGCTAATTCAACATCAATTCGACGATTCATTTCTCGCTCGATAATATTTACTTTTTCAAAATAGTTCTTTTTTTAATATTTTCTCTGTACGAATACATTTTGTATTCACTGTAACTAGGCGCGCGGAAGAAAGGTGAAAGCGCGGAAGTGAAGTTGGCTACGGACTAGGTACGACGCGCCAAAAATTTTGCCACCATCTTTCATTTGTTACGCATCACGTAATGGTCGTTCGGGAGTGATCGAGATTGCGCTACGTTTTTCACGTCTTTTACTCGTCAACGGTGAATCTCGCGTTCGAATGAGTGTCTAAGCAAGCAGCGTATGAATGTCGAAACGTGTTGTGATGACATATAATCAGTTATAACGTCAGTTGTCCTTCGATATGTTTGTCCTTCAATATGTACAACCGATGCTGTGACCGGTGGCATTGCGTCGAGTCGCCGTCTATCGAAATAATCACATCGTAATAATTGTCGAGCTGTACCGATTGTAAGATCAGCAGACTATCTTATCAACGTAACTTATTAATTATTGCCGTGTAATCGCTGCCCACTTATTCAGTGAACGATCGGTGAATACGCGGACTGTGTTTGTGTTATTATCACGTCATTATTTCTCTTGAGTCTCGTTGCATTCAAAGTAGTCCGTAATCAGAAGTGTCGGAATTGTCAAAAATATGCCGTTATTCGCACAAATCGGGAATGCCAGATGGTTATGAGGTAACGGCAAAGTTGTAGTTCTTGAATCAATTAGCGTTTGTAATTATAGGCGTCGCAAGACGAGAAGATGGAACGTAAATCTGGTGAGTAAATTTATTTATTTATTTATTTATTATTTATTCTAATCGATCGTTTTACTAAAATATTATCATTATGTCTGAATATTTTACAATGGAAAGACTGCTTTATCATATTGATTACTTCATCACTCATTAAATAAATCATCTGATAATGTATGAAAGCATTTATTTTGCGTTGTCTATTTGTATTTTTATTACACATTTTATTTATTTGATGAAATAATTTGTTAAATTGGTTAATTTGTTAATTTGGAGTATATATTACGCATTTATTATTTTTTCTCTTTTGGCTACATGAAAAATAAAATATGAAAAATATAATAACGTTTAATGTAAATCTAAAAATAAAAATTTATGTAAAAATTTTCTTTTTATTTGTAGTTAAAATAAAAAGAGAGAAAAGAAGTCTTTAAATATTTAATTATTATAAAAATTTTAATTTATTCAAAAATTAGCAAACTCTCTCTCTCTCTCTCTCTCTCTCTCTCTCTCTCTTTTGAGAAATTGTATGTATTAGTAATACTTCAAATATATATGTATATTTCCTTTTTCAGATTCTTGTCATGGAATGATATTCATAGTTTGTCCTTGTTTTAAAACCATCTTAAGACTATTTAAGACAGTCTTCAATATAAGAATCAACTACAAATATTGGTTATACTACTAGATTGCAACTCCATTCTCTTCACAATAAGATAGTGAGTTAATCTATAGTTTTTTGATTAATTTAATATTTAATTTTTATTAAATTAATATCATGAAATAAAAACTCTGTATATTTAGCAATAATATATTTTTAATTATTTGTTTTTTTTTAGATTCTTATTGTGTTCTATTGGATTGCAGTTTCATTTTCTTCAACAACGTGATGGTGAGTTTCATTCCATAGTTTTAAAATTGATTTAATACTTGATTTTCATTAAATTAATATTGCGAGATAACTCTATTTACAATACATGTTTGCAATAATATATCTTTAAATATGTTTATTTTTTTTTCAGATTCTTGTTCTACTGGATGTCTTTGTGCAACTTGTGTGCGCACACAAGACATACGAGAGGCCTGGTTTGGGATGTTGCGCCATTGGATTGGATTGGATTGTTCTACTGGATTGCAATTATATTTGCTTCGCAACGTGGTGGTGAGTCCAGCTCCAGTTTTTCAATTGATTTAATATTTAATTCACTGTTATTTCATTGTTAATTTAATATTGCGAGATAAAAATCAGCATATATGCTGGTATTGCTGATGAGATTCACTTCAATTCAGAATAATATAATTCTATTCTACTTAATATTGTCTTTATATATAAATATTATACGAATCTTTAAAAGCTAATCTTATCGGCGACGATTCTAAAGAACATATCAACTTGCGAATAAAAAGGTACACCCTAAGCTTACCACGTTGTGCGGAAAATCTAAGGTTCTCGATGTATCGGTGGTTTCAGCCTTTTTCTCATGGTTCGCAGCATTTCAAGCGAAACAAAAGCCATTGTTTAACGCAAGTACGCCCGTCTACGTATTCGCGGATTTACATGGCACCGCTTACTTTCCTTCCCCCGACACGTGGGGGATAAAATGCTCGGTCGCAAGGAAATCCACGTTGTCCCAGAGATAAGTCCTTGAACTGGCGCGTATCCTGCGGGATGACCATAGTCCGGCTTTCATTCGCGTCTAGCCGTGTCGGCCGATCGGAATATTGGAATATGTGTTTGCACAGGAATCGGCGAATTACGCTAAAAAGTGGCGCAACGCATCAAGATTCGTCCAGTATATCGCTTCCGATAGATTTTCCTGGAGTCCATTAAAGTATCATGCCTTCGGTTTACGGCCGTCCACTCTGTCAGACGCTCTGCGTATATTTCGAGCAGGGAAGATCGATCGATCTTGAAATTAAGGGGTTTCCTTGCGGGTGGTCTTACCTTCCCTCAGGTTTGTTGCCAAAATATTGGCGATTCTTGGTGATTGACGGTCGTGAATCTCAGTGGTTTCATATTCATATTCATAATCGGTCATATTCACATCGCAAGTTACATATTTGTCGCAGCGATGAATAAATTAAGCAGTTTATTTTTTATCTTCATAGACTATCCTTTATTTTTGCACTTAACCAAATTTATCGACATTTCAACATGAAAATAATTTTTATATATTATATATAATAATATAAAAATTCTTGTTTTTTTTATTACAGTTGATAAATTAATTATTAAATAACTATTCTCTTGTATGTACACGTATTGAAATTATTGTAATTATATACACGGAAATGACGGTTTTGAAGTATCTAAAAAAGCTACATACAGATCTGAATAATTATGTTGGATCATTAAAATAATTTCGCAGAAGTTTCAAATATGATAATAATGTTGCAAAAAGTTTTGTTATTCTAGCAATTCGAGCGTCTTGCATAATTATTTTGATAGTTCAACAGAATTATTTTTGATCTGTATCTAGCTAAATTTTTAGATGTTTCAACAAAATCGTTTTTTTATGTGTAAGCTTGATAAAAAATTGTAGCAATCATTCAATTTTTTTTATAAGTTGTAGCAATTTGCTGGCATGTAGTAATAAAAAATAGTGGAATTAGCATGTATATCTTATCGATTAGTATTATATCAGACATTATGAACATGTCGGTCCTATAATCAATGAATGATTGGCAATGAATCATGAAAGCGATCACAAGCAAGAAAACACGCTCAATGTTAAATGTAATCGACTAAGCTACGCGCGGCACGTAGGGTCCAAAAAGGGTGTCGGTCCTCGCGTCAGATGATCGATAGGACTAATAACGATGTTTCCTCCGCCTCGACCTCTTCATCGTTGTGCCGCCCGAGAATGGAGCGGCCGCGTGAAGCAGCGTTCGATAAAACACCACTGAAGACAGAATATTTTAACCCTCGGATTAATAGGCCTGTAAACGACGCAATGATTTTCATTAATATTCATGGGCCGCCGATGTGAAATTCATATATGATTTATGGTCTTTAATTTTCGCACTGCGACACGCGCACGTTCCGAATTTACTGCAGAACATTGCTCGTTGGTTGTTGACGTTGAGTCTTTGGGGTTCCTTAATGATCGCGCAAACATGCGAAAGAGAAATCTGTAACCTTGTGAAATGTAATCGCTATCTTGTCGAATATGCTTCTGGCGAAGTTACTTAAACGTTTAACATTTATATAAGAAACATTGTGTGAAAAGAACGATTTTGCTAAAATATTTAAAAATTTTGGTAGATAAAAATCTGAAAATAATTTTGGTTTAGGGAAAATAAATTTGTTAAATTGATTAAAATAATTATACAAGGAATTAAAATATGATGAGCAGTAATGGAAAAAGTTGTGACATTCTGGCAATCAGCTTGTTCTGCATAATTATTTTGACAGTCCAACAAAATTTATTTTCAAGTCTGTATTTAATTTATCTACTTTCTGTTATTTCTAATAAGAAATTCATCTTTTTTTGAAATTCATCTTCACATAGAAAGACGATTTTGTTAAAGTATCTAAAAATTTAGCTAAAAATAAATATGAAAATAATTTTGTTGCACCATAAAAATAGTTATAGAACGTTTCAAGTTGGTTGCTAGAATATAAAAATTTTCTGGAGCATTGCTTGAATTTTTTATATAATTATTTTGCTCCATATTGATGCTCCAATTATTTTCAGATTTGTATCTAACTTAAATATTTTGGCAAAATCTCTCTCTTTCCGTGTATATTATTCAATTCACAATGTAATAAGATAATAACACAATTCATATCTCTTCTTCAATACCTCTGTATCTCAACAAAATTTTCTGAAACCGTAGAATAAACTTGTATTCTTTATCTTGATTTTACGTACAATTGAGTTCGTAGATCCATGGTTTTACGTCGCTCTGTACGATTAAGTAAGTAACCGCCGCACGACGGCGGTTAAGTCCGGTTTTAGATAAATGCGAACCCAAGCGGTGACAGGAGACATCGTGTTGTTTCAATCCTTTCTTGACACCAGGTGTAGAAATCCCCTATGACATTGCCTAAACATCTTGAGAAGGTCCTAGTGAAAAGGAAAACTACTTAGCGACCATCAGACTATCGTCGGCTCCTTTGCGATTGCTTGTTTTTCCGAAGAAGTTACGCGGCTCTCTTCTGAAACTCACGTGTAATTTGATCTCTAGAAATGTGAAAGACTGATGCGACACGAAGTTTCTTTATTAATTATAGTAGTAGGTATATTTATTTAGCCGTTCTTAATATGAAAGCAAGATAATGTTAAATATTTTTGTATCAAATTTTTTTATTTAAAATATATACGAAAAGAACAATTTTGCTGAAATATTTAAAAATTAGGATACAGATCTGAAAATAATTTTGTTGGTCTATCAAAATAATTACATAAGCATGATGCTGTAAAAACATTTAACATTCTGACAATCAACTTGAACATCCTACATATTATTTTGATGATTCAAAAAAAATTATTTTCAGACCTGTATTTAGCCAAATTTTTAGATACTTTAACAGAACTATTCTTTTCGTGCAATCATTATTTTCTTCATAATGAATTTCAAGATGATTTAGACTTAGAAATACTTTTCATGATTAGATTTATTTTGTTGAAGGCGTGAAACTAAGCCACTTGTTAATAATTATATGGTACTTTCTTCGTGTTGAACGCGAAATTACTATGGAAAAGTTAAGAATATTCAGGCTATGAAGTTAACATTGTAATGTCGCTACGTGATGCGCGGTTGCGACTTGCGACGGGTGGCGAAAGACGCCGAGGAGGTTGAGGACGTGGGGGCGGCAGCGACGTTGGCTGTGGCAAAGGGGGCAACGGGCGGGATCGGGAATTCAAATACCACCGCCATTAAACTGAATAACGAGGAGAGCGGCCGTTCGAAATATGAACATGGCTATGATTTGCGGCCTCGTAAACCCGTTCATAACGAATAATAATGTCACCGCGCGCGGCGGTCGCCCGCTAGTACGATGGCGTGAGGCGAGGTGGAGGCGGTGGGTACAGCAACGGGATCTGGCGGTAGGATGCGGGGCACCAGGGGCGTGTTCTCGCCTGGAAATCCACCTACAATATCACCCAAGACTTTTTTCATGTCTCATAACGCCTTGCCAGCTGAAATTAAATAATAAAATATACGCGTCGCAACGCCGCCGCTAACGTCGTTAACGTTCTACGCCCCTTTTTCGCGCATTCGGCGTATCCGTTTCTTTCGAGACTGGCTGTCTGGCTGGTTGGCTATCTCGCAATTTCCATTATTATTCTGAGATTTTATTAGATGATACGATCGTTACGGAGATATACGACGTAAAGCTCTGCCTCCGAAAAATATTAAGTAGATGCGAAGGGAATCTTCGTTTATCCTTGATATTTTTATCAAGGAAGAAAATTATGTTATAAGAAAGTTGACTTTGGAAATATTGCAATTGAAGAAGGAAGAGAGTAGAAAAGATATTATATATCTTGTCACTTAAATCCAAAGATAAATTATTATTTTTTTATACACTGAGGTATCTCAAAAGTCTACATGGCGATACACAGCGACAAATTAAGAAGAATAGCATTTATTTTATCGAGACGTAATGTGTTAATCGTTTTATACGTAAATACACATTCTATCTGCCTGTTTATCCGTTTGTACCTCTTTAATTGTCCATCACATACTTCGATGAGTAAATAAAGTGCGAGAATTCCGCAGCCAGTATTAACGAAACAATTAGCGTCGTGGTGTGTTTTTTTTTTCTCTGAGATGACAGAGCCATATCCTTTTTAGCAGCATCGGCGGTTTCGCCGACGTTCGTCCAATTACGAAAACATATTTGTTCTTCTGGCAGGATGAAAATGGCGTTAAGTAATCTCAGGTCTGGTCAGCGATCGCGATAACGCGACGGTAACGAGGCGGTAGCAGGGCTTACCGAGTTATTCCGTTTATGGACTACCGGCTCTCTTGCCTCAGCAGTCTCTCGTTGAAAGAGTCGGACCATCGAGTTCGATATATACATCTAATAATGAAGATGTTGTTTTAATTGCCCGCTCGCGTGAGCATCCCACTAATTAACGCACTCGCCACCAGGTCGCTACAGTCAGCTCGTCACAACTTTCTTCTTTCGGAATAGATATCCGTCAAGAGATTATTGTACGTGCTAGATCCATTAAAATCCATTTAATGCCAATTAGATTGTGTACTAGATATTTTGAATGTTAAATCCTTTTGGTTAGATAGATTCAGATCTGAAATTAATTTTGTAAATCGTGTTACTTTTTAAGTATGCTTTTTTTTTTAAATATAAATTCAATCTTTTATTCTTTTTGGAATTTTTTCTTGGAAGTTAATGTTTATTCTAATTTTTATCTCTGATTATCTAAACTAATGACTAGATAATTATGTAAAATAGATAATTATATAAAATACAATGTAAATATATTTTTCAATACGTAAGTAATTTATTACAGTTTTTAAAATAAATATGAATTGAGAAGCAATTGCTCAATAATCTTCTCTCGTTTATTTTTTCATTTTGAGTGAAAGAATAAAATATAATTTGACTGATTTGCTTGAATTTTAAGATATTTTACTGTAAGTGTTTTACATCGATTGTGCGATAATTATAACTGTCTGATAATCGTGCTGCATAATATCTCTGTTTTTTTATTAAGTGTTCTCTTCCATTAACACAGAAGCACGATAACTTAAATGGAACTTGCGTTCGTTTATATTTTCCCTGATACGAAGTTCGCGATACCGTGCGCAAAGAGCGCTATGCGACCGACATAAATCTTTAAATTTTAATTGTAATTAATACGCGAGTTGTATTAACGCACGGTGTGACGATACGCTTTATACGTACGTTGATTCTGACCGACGATAAAATATAATGAATTTAATGGAGGCTTTTAGGAAAAGTGCAATAAAGTTCATAACACGATCTCACAAGCTTGATATATGCGGTTAAGGTTTAAGGAGAGCGCGCGTAAAATGCGTATATTACTCTTATGATGCTTAATTAACATGCAGACTATAATTTCAGTATACTCTTTTTCCAAGAAATTCCAGAGTTGCATAAAAAATCAGGAAAGAATATTGCCAATATTAACTATCTTTAATAACAAATATGAATTTTATCAATTTCGATTATAGGTGCTGCGTGTTATGTATTATTCTGATTTAATTTTGATTTTATTGTAAATGTTATAAGAATAATTCTTTTTTTGATTGTTAATGCAAAAAGATACTATGCACGGAAAGATTTTGTTGAAATATTTAAAAATTTAGATAGATATAGATTTAAAAATAATTTTATTGGATGATCAAAAATAATTGTTTAGAAAACTTAAGCATGATGATCAGTGTTGCAAAAAATTCGATATTTTAGCAATGAGCGTTCTATATAATTATTATTTTGATAAATTAACAAAATTATTTTCAAATTTGTATTTAGCTAAGTTTTTATTATTTAATAAAACGTTCTTTCCGCGTAACAAAAACTTAAGATGTTTTTCGGATGTAATTTTATAATATTATAAATAACAATATATTTTTACATTGAAAATATATCTTTCTCATAATATCTTTTTCATAATAAATAAAGATACGAAGAACAATTTTCATTGAATATCACAGATAAAAATAAATCTATCTACTCCAATTTCATGATTGATCTGAAAACAACATATGATATCGAATATCTGGAATCCGTGAAATTAATCTTGTAAACAACTCATCTGTCACAAAATTCGTGGGATTTGTTTGCGGAATTATGTAAGAACTGTCGCCATTTGTTAACATGTACTAAGATTTATCTCTTTCAATTCATATTTCTTAGAAATATTTCTTCTCGCTTAGAAAAACAAAAGACGAGCATTCTCTTTCACTTTTTTTTTCTTTTTTTTGTTTTTTGGATAAAATTTGTGAATACATTTTTATTTTTTGTACTTATTCTTTTTGCAGATTTTCTTAAAAAAAATGACAATTTGGCAGAAATAATTGGATGATATATAAAATTGTATCATTTTTTTGACTCTCATATACAGAAGGGTCAACTAGGCGAGCAATATTAAGAAACAAGGTCTGCAGACGATTATACTCGCGAGCCTGTAGCTGAAAAAAACCACACGGGGACGTCTGGTAGCCGCGCCATCATTCGTCAGAGCTTAATTTCTCAATGAATCAGGAGCGTCTAATTAAGGAGCTTCTACCGAGCCGAGCGTGAATGGGCATTAGCATCCAGCGGGCCTGTAATTTGTGCCTCTCTTAATTAAATCATCCGTTAGCCAACCCGACTCTTCGTGAAACTGTTCTCCATCTCCTCCCTTCTTCTTCTTCGTCTTCTTCTCCGTTTTTTTTTTGCGTTCATCCTTCCTTTACTCTTCTCAATGCGCATTTTCGGTCCTATCTTTGTTTTTCGCCGTTTGTCTCCCTTCGCAGGCCCTTCCTTCCTCTTGCATCTTTCCTTTCCTCTCTTGTCGATGTGATTTCTTCGACGCTCTCCACACGGTAGCTTCTTTTTTCGAGAGAATGCAAACAAATTTTATGGTCGCAGCGCATCGGTATTGGGATGAGTAACGTGCCAGTTAGCGTTGGTCTCTCGATGCTTCTTCTTACTAGCTTCATTCGACTTGTTAAAGATGTAACTGTTTGAAGTGCATTTCAATCATGATAAAAAAATTTTGAAATATCTCATAATTAATCATTGATAATAGATATTTGCCATTTATCATTATATCAGTTTTTATTAAATTCTTTTCATTAAATTGTGTTTTTATTAAATTTTTCTCATTAAATCCAATTGAAGTATACATACACTGAATGCATTTATCTCGTATTTCATCGAACGTAGTATGTATTGAAGATGGCTAAAAAATTAGCCGAAACATTATTTATGAGTGATTATTAAAAATTTTTGTAATTATTGGTTCTAATTAAAAAAGTCAGATACATGACATAATATTAACATTGATATTTATCGCGCACTTTCTACAATGCTAATTCCCGAAGCCATTAAGTTTTTTAATTAGATTAATTCATTAAATTGTTTTACTTATCAACGTGAAATTCTAATTTTGAAAAATGTGTAAAAAGGTTGAGTTATACAAAGTGACTATTAAAAAGTGACTATATTTTTATTCGTATTTCTATTCATAAATTACGAGATTTATTATTTCAATATATGAAGCTTATAGAATAATTATACATCGAGGTTTGGAACTAGATTTTACTGACTAAATACAAGATATAAATAAAGATTCAATAAATTGCGAAATTATAAATTTGCAATAGATTAGTACGATCTCGTTTGCATCGCTACTGCATAAGATCTTCTCTTTTATTTCAATCTTGTGTTCGTTTTTCATCTTGTTGTTTCTTTCTATCTCCGTTCTCCTTCCAGATATCATTGGCTCTCTATTTTTTGGATTTTTTGCGCAATTAACCACTCCGACAGTTTCATTGACCCGCATTGAATTTGCGATCTTTGGTATGCGAGACATCTATAGAATTCATCGAATTTGCATCAGGACAAGATACGAGATACGAGATCTACCTGGTATGATATTCGAAATACACGCGTTTGATCCTCGGTGCTGAGAGTCGGCTGATTGCACGCGGCCATTGCTTCATTAAGCGGCTGTTCAAGTAATCGACCGTCATACCGCGTTTTAATCGCGATACATCGCCACTGCTGCTCTTACGTGAAATAAAATATATTTTTATCTCTGTTTTTCATGTGTAAAAAAATATTTATTATGAAAATGTAAAATGGCTTTTGCAATCAATTTTAAATTGATTAAAGAATCTCTAATAAGCAGAATATTTGATAGGTTTAGCATAATTGATGTATCTGTTATATCTATATTATTTGAATTTAGAGTTATAATATCTTCGTTGTTAATCGCACAAAAAAATGTTTATTTTATTCGTAGATCTTCAAATGAGGAAATATAAATAAGTCAATTAATTTTTTGCGCAAAAAAAATATCTTATTCATAGATCTTCAAATGAGGAAATAAGTAAATTTTTTGCCATTTCTTGTATCATTTTATTTCGTTTTATCTTGAAAAAGAAGGGATCGTACACGATTGTGATCTTTAGCATCGATCGAAGAATAGAGAGTCGATATGCCGCGAAGTCTTCCGTATATATCGAAGATCGAGACAAAAGTTTGCCAGGTACATAAGAAGACAGGCAGCAACAATGCGGAGGCCCCCCGTGCTTTAGACTTTAATATATTGCCACTGGTTGCAAGACGGAATAAGTATTGGACCTTGTTAGGCCTCCCTGTATAAGGTCTTGGTCTCAGCCTTACCTCTCTTTGCTTTCTTGAACTTGAATAATTTTAATACAAAAAATTAATCTTGTAAGTGGAAAAACGAGATAGGATAATACAATATTTATCAAATCCAGGAAATATCTTTATTTTTCACTGATTTTAATGTATTTATTTTATTTTATATTACATTATTTATTATTTATACGAAGAAATAGATGGATTTGACATTTTTCTATAGATACAAAACTTTCGGATTCTTTCCTTGAAATATTGCTCAATCTTTGTAAGTTATCACATATCTTATTTAAATGTATTCCAATATCTTAACATCGTCTATTCTCATGTCAATTAATAAATTATAGCTTTATTTATGATAAATTATTGTTTTTCGAAATACGTTCTTTTTAATCATACATCATTCTTAACAAATTGAGAAGCTAGCAATTCTCTAATCATATGTCTTCGTCATCATGGAAGCCAATCGCTCGCCGTTGGCGATATATTAATCTTTATGAGGCACGCGTAGGATTTACGTGGGCTTTAGTCCCAAGCCAATCAAAATCCGCGTAATCTTTAGTCGGCCGAACGTAACACACGATAAATAAACTAATAAAGCGTTGGCCCTTCGAGCCCTACGAGAATCCGAGGGCGATCGACACCCTGCTTTTTAATAAGCCACTCACCCCCGCGAAAAAAGCACCCTGCCAAACAGTCGCTACGGTGGGAAATGCATATAGTATGATAGAGATCACCGCGTGTAATCTGGCCATAATGACATTACCGGATTTACATATGGTGGGTGCAGATCATGAATTTATTGCCACCCGTTAATGTGCGTTACTGTGCATGCGAAGGATAATGGGCGTAATATGTGTGTTGTTGGATCTATACAGCGGCCGGACAGTTCGATTATTAATATCTGTAGACATTAGGAGAAATGGAGCCGAGAATGCGGGAATATATTATGTGATAATGAGGCATGCTTAATTTTGATGTGAAATTTACCTTAAGAACAGCTAATATCCACTAAGGTGAATGTGTATGTGCTGAGAATTTATGAGACTCTAATGCGAATCCAGTAATATAATATCTTGTACACATTCGGAAATAATATTACTATTATCAAACTGTTTAAATAATACGATACGAATTTGGATTGATGAGAATAAATCTAACTAAATAAGAGAATTTTATTTAAGTTCCGAAAAAATTATCATTGATTTTCTTATTCCTGTACATCCTACAAGAAAAGTATACTATTTTCATGAAAAGCTTTTTACAATTTTTTGTTTTTTTTTTTTTTTCAGATTTGAAATAGAATTTTTTTGGAACAAAATCCCAAATAGCAAGCTTCATCATTTTAATGATGACAGATTAGCTTACGATTTGGGATATTATTATTAGTCATAAAGAACATTAGTTTCTATAAATTCTATAAACTATTACATTTAATCGGTGACATTTTAAACCAACACAGAATTAGGTAAATTAAACAGATATAGGTTTAATTTGCATTTGTCAGACCTATCAAACCTATGTTATACTTCATTTTATGTAGTCTTTATAATTTCCCATGAAATAGTGATCAATCTTTCGTTTTCGAATTTACGTCTTACGATTTTTGTTGCACGATTTCCTTGTAGTCATTAATTATTTTTACTGTGTGAAAGGCAAACACGAAGAGCTTATTTTTATGAAAAAGCAGCAACGTCAACTCGCATAATCCGATGTTTTGATCATGTTTACCAGAGGTTTAACTAGTCAGATTATCTTCCGAGACCACTTTAAATCCTCGGGTGGGAATGTAACTGGTGATCCCTTGCATGAGGGGAAATGGGCAAGCATATGCCAGAAGAATAACGACGAGCCATAGAAAAATAGCGTACGTCGCAGCATCACATTGAGGATATGTTAGGGGACAATCGCCCTCTACGGGCCTCCAATTGACTGCTATTGTTACACGTATACTGCCTGCGGTATTTTTGATGCGAGCTGTAAGTCGAGTGATGGGTATCACGTGCCACGTGCACACTGTTATTCGAGTAATCATGAAAAAAAAAATTGTGAATAAAAGACCTGACCTGTATATAATATTGTGCAGTATATATCTTGAATAATTGTTAAAAATCGTTTGTCTTATAGATTTAATTAACTTAAATTGTAATAATTATTCGTGTTATTTTAATAACAACATTTTTGTCACAAAGAAATTCTAAAATGTATGTGAAAGATATTTTGCGTGTCTTCTATAAATGCGTGTGTATATGGACTAAATGAATTTGGAGACGCGTATTAAAATTCAATTTTTATTTTTTATAAAAAATTATTTGCAATAAAAACATCCCCATTTTGCAAATGTTCTTGTTAGTCACTAAGAGACAATGCCAATTTCCATTCTCTGAATAGTGCTAATTGGTTTCAATCAGTTATGCAAGAATGGTACAAGAGTATTAAATTTAATATTGGATGTCTGTTTTTAACGATCCATACATAAAATTTTATATCAACTAATCGTCCTAATAAATAAATTTTGAAGTTAATAATCTTGTTATCGACAATGAAGTGGAACAATGAATTGAAATGCAATGAATGCACAATAATTAATTATAATTTTATATTAATAATTTTAATAGACTTTACAGTATTATACTATTTAAAAAATATTCAATTTATGTCAAATTTTTATTTTAGATATTTTAGATATTTTAAATAAATGAGTAGATTGTACGTTAACACAGTTATATAACAGTTGTTAACACAATAAGTTATATCAACACATATTTGTTATAAAAAATATTGTTTTAGCTTTTGGATAATATAATTAATATTGTTCTATGTTCTTCTCAGTTTCGATATTTTTATTCGACAAACGCAACAAGACTTTTAGAAACAAGGGCGCTATAAGTGCTTCTGTTTAATGCTTTTATAAGGAGAAAGGATGAAAAGTGTGTTTCTCGTATTTCTTTCTTCTTATGCCGCTGATTTTTTGTTTCCACTTGTCTGACGAAGTCAATCGAAGTGTCATGTGTACGATCCTTTGATAACCACTTAACGTGTTGTTAATTATCACGGGCAATACTCAATGTCATGCCGCGAACGAGATTGGCGGGACGCCACTTTCTTCATTATGTAAATATTCTGTAAAACATATTAAAATATTTTTTACGCGATATATACTCCTCTTTCTTTCTCTTTTTCTCTTGGCAAATATAATAATTTTATCCACAAAAAAGAATCGCACGGTAAAGAGTTAATAACGTAAGAAGACTCGCACAACGCACAAAGCCCGTCCGAAAGTGCAAAGTAAGAGTGACTCGTTGATGCGCTCCTTGTCGAACGGAGAGGCTGCTGAGTCCCTCGCGGTGAGAGGAGGATGATGTTGAGGGGAGTCAAAGATACAGGTGAGGCTAATGCGGAGAAATAAGAGAGAAAACAAAAGGGCGAACCGAGACGAGACCGTGGAGCTGGCATGCGCGCCCGTACTAATTACGAGGAGCATTGGCGCAGACCCTTCGAGAAAATTAAGTAGGCTTAATTAAACCGGGGCCAACAATATATATTTAAATTGGCCAGAACGTCTCTTCAATTTCTTCTTCCTTAACCTCGCGTTACCTTAACAAGCGTGATGTGTAACCGCATTGCGTTGTGCTAAGTGGTCCTCTCATTACTTTCCGTTTCGCTCTAACTGACAATTCAACCGTCAAACCGTGCCGATTCGAAATCTTACTTTACTCCAAGATTGAAAGGTTTAAGATAACAACATACTCCAAATAGGGGGAATCTGAATTAATGCGTTATGAAATAACGATGATGCAAGCATGCATTCACCATATTCGGCATTGGATCTGCATATTTTAGACGTCTCGTTGCAGTTAAAATGCGCTTCTCTTCCTAATGTGGCTCGAAAGTTCCATCGAAAAGTATTATCAACTTAAATTCGAACGAAAACGTGAAATCGGTAATTTTCAGGCCGCTTTTTTTGCATCAAATCATCTGACTTCTTTTTGAAGCAATATTATATTAGGAGCAATATTAAATTTTTTGGGGAAAAATAATAATATTCTATGAATAATATCAGAAATAAGATGTCACTGAAAATAAGATATCATTTTATAAAATTCATTTATTGCAGAGTGCGTCACATTGCATCGAGAAATATACTCTTCTTGCTCGTTGGGATTGAATTTTAATATGCCTATTTTAATATCTATGTGTGAACGTTACATCAGATTGTTGTAATACGCATCATATTGTTTGATTTTTGAAAAAGAAGAAGCGAACTGCATTTAAATTGTATCGTTATATAGATCTCTAATAATTGCTCTGCTTGTGCCGCATTATCTTAAATCTCTAATTGCTCGCTCTAAGATATCTTAATACGTATTTCGGATAAATGTATGTGATATGATAATTAGTTTTTATTAATGCATTGAGCGAAGAGACATGATCACGCATTGGCTAATTTACTTCTCGCACCTATAATTTTGCTGTTTTAATGAACGTTTTACTGCAGACGGCGCCACGGAAATCTAGAGTTTTTACTGTTTTTTAATTATTATACCGACGATCATAAATTGATCGGTATAAGGTCTTAATTAACTACGTTAAATTTACTAATCATCAAGATAATAGGCCGATTAAATCGCACAAAGCCTGCAACTTCCAGCTTGTATTTGCTATCGAGTGCAAGTTGCATCGCGTGTCTGTTGACGCGTTCATCAAAACACTTAAAACACTTAAAAAGAATATTTCGATTTTTTGCTATTTCTTTTAAAAAAAAAGATAAAAGTATTCAGCATATGAAAAAAAATGCAAATATTACTCTATTTTAATCCATATAAGTAGAATAAGTCATACTATTTTATAATTAACAAACTCGTAATTAATTGTGTTCATTTTTTTTTTATACAGTGCAAAGGATAAATTATCTATTATATAATATGTACGATCATAATTATTTATCATAATTGTTTATCATAGTTATTATTATGAAATTTACAAATTTTACAAAATACAAATATTAACAAGTAGTTGCAAAAATGTTTTATAAAAAATAAAAACTGAGCATTTTTAAAGTTTATAGCGTTTCAAGATTCTGTTGTCCAATATCAATATGCATATTACATCCTCAAGGAAATCTATATAGTAACGTGATCAAAACAGATTTTAATCCTCGAGTGGCACATCCCCTCTATTATTATAAGAAAAACAAATAAAGGGTAGCTGCAAGCGCGCAAATGCCTTCGGAGGCGGCTTCGAATAAAGTCCAGCTAATAGAGTCATCCCCAGTGTAGTCGCCATTAGAAGTATCGAGAGACCGCCACAAATCATAAGATTAGAATTTTAAATTCAGCGCAGACCCTGGGCTACGCTTCGCCACGTGGTCGAATCCGACGTCGAATTCCCTCGAAATCTCGATTCACGATCTACCTTTGCGACCTCTCACATGGCAATGCAAGATGGCTTGCCGAATAAAATGGAACAGAGAAACTGGGAATTGAATAACTACCATTCATTGTACAGACCGCGATATAACTTGCCGATACGTGGATATTTTTGTATGCCATTGCGTTTTATAAAATAAGCATTTTTAACGAAACAGATGTTGTATGAAAGATCGATATAGAATAATTACTAAATTATCTTTAAACTTTAGGTTATTAAAATTTGATCAATTGTTTTCGCCTTTAATCTGTTTTTCTGTCAGCAGCAACGTTCAAGAAGATGGAATAGATTGCGTTGTGTTATAAAATATAAGATAAAACATGAAGATAAATAGTCTGTTTTCTGTTTTCTGTTCCTAAACTGCTCTAGAACTTTCTTTTTTACTTTCGACAAATATCAAATGTATATCTATCTCTTTAAGTTCCAAAAGTGTACACTAATTAAAAAATAGATCTATAGAATCAGTACAGAAAATATTAAAAATTATTTTTTAATAGTTTTCTTATTTATCTAGTTTATAAAGTATATGTTATCTACATTCAGAGAAAAACAGAAAGAAACTGTAAAAATGACAACTAGATATACAAGTTTTATATGTAGAATTAATGTACACATAATTGAATAATTTTATGGTTATAATAACCATAAAATAGTTCATTCAACATATGTATATATCCTATATACATATAAATCTTGTACAGTTGTCACTCTTATAAAGCAGCACTATGTCTTTTTCTCTGAGTTTTCTTTTCTACTAAGTCTTTTTCTCTCTTTCTATTAAATGCAAGTATAATCGATTGAAGCTTAAATTTTCTATAAGTTCAACTTAGAAAATTAAGATGCATCTGCTACGTCGTGTTTAAGATACAATCATCATTGCCCTTCTACATGATTACAATATTAACGGCGATCTATCATCGGGATGATCAACCGAACGTTAGTGCGTGTAACGACGGCCCACGCGTCCAATCAACGTGTTTCTTCATCGTAGGCAAGATGGTTCGCGAGCAATTCTGTAAGGAGGATAAAAGAAAAGTCTAATCAGCATGCGGCTCGTCCAGCCAATTAGAAATACTCTGTTTTACCAACTGTCACCGAAGCTCGCGTATTGAGTTGTATTGGCCGAGTTATGTTCGCTTCGTTAGCCGGCAATCATCTCTGGCCACCGTGGGGCCCTGCTCGCTGCCGCCTCCTCGTTCTCCATTTACTCCTTCAGCGGACGTGCATACACGATACCGTGCCTCTTGTGTGCGTATACGTACAAAGATTGCGTGAACGCGCCGGAGCACACACATCGTTCTAGAGATTCCTCGTCACTACATGCTGAACTCTCTCTGTATGGGCCGGTGCTTGATTTACGGCCGACGAGTCAGCGGACTTCTCTCGGTAGTAAGAGAGACTACTAATAGTCTCTCCCTCCCCTCCTCTATAGCATGTGCGCCTACCTCGCAAATATTCCGCTCTCTAATTGGAATTGATTAGGAGGGTCCCGGCGCGTCGCTCAGCGGAATAAAGACAGAATTGCTTACCGGCTAACCATCGATTTCCGTGCGTTCTCCATCGCGATCTCTTTTCATCAATCGCATTCGCTCATTTTACCGTCCACGACTTTGTCCTTCTTTCTGTATCTCAAAGGAATCGAGATAGTCAACTGTAGATATAATGATTGAAGATCGTTACCGTATCTTTATCATGAGGAAAAGGAGGAAAGGGATGTTTGTTTAGGATACATGATTATTCAACTTTTCCTCCGCGGGATATTGACAGAATTCTCAATTTCTTAGTTATTAAAAATTAGGCATTAGTGAATATATTAAACTGTCAATTATAAAACTCCTGTGTCAATATGTGATAATACTTCATACTTCTTTAAAAAAAATTTAATATTATAAGTATTGAACTGGTTAGTAAATTGATTACTTATTTTGATTATTAAAAGCACTAATAACGGTACTTTTAATATTGAAAATAAATAATTAATTAATTATAAAATAAATAAATTTTACACTTACAATATTACAATATTAAATTCCTTGAATAACATGTGCATCTCATAATTATGTAAGATAGCATAGGGACTTCTTAAACAGTATTTTAACTATCTTACCGACATGCAAAAAATAATTTACTCTATCTTCGTACATTTAGAATCCCAACATATATATATATATATATACAATACTTATTTGTTATTATTAAATGTTCTACTGTAGATTTAGTAAGAAGACCTCTCTTCATTACAAGAAGGAACTGATGTTTGAGAGTGGAGAAATATGCAAATGATTACGCTCGCGTCTAATCAAAGCACTTTTGCAGCGAAAGAAAGCCCGCGTACGTTCTCTAGCTCTTCCTCTGCCTTTCCCCTCCAGTTATCTCCCTCTCTTCAGCTACCAATAGTCTTGCCCTTGCATGGCAGCTCGGGTTTTGCCCGGGGACGAGGTCCCCATCATTTTATTTTCGCGTCCGAGAAGCGCTCGTTTGCTATCTCAGTTCAACGCTAACGAGCCTGTTAGCAGCAATTATTCTAATTAATATCTCCCCCATTGATGGGCAACGAGAAGAGGGGTCTCCACCCTATCCCGCGGTCACTCCCGAGGCTTTCTTCTCTCTGACCGGCTCGTCCCGGACCTTGTTTCGCGTGGATGTAACTTTGAGGGTGAGAGATCATGCGAGAGCAACCGAGAGAGAGACTATCGGCGGACTTTACGATGCTTCTCGTGTGGTTTTTGCGTCTGCCGCGTGATTGGCTATTACCGTCTCTTCCTCCTCGGCTATATACCGCGGCGGCTCGCCACGCAGGATTGAGTCTTCTTCGCTTTTCCCTCCTCCTTTTGTCTCTTCCTTCTGCGGCGCCTACGAGAGGCAAAGAGGAGTTTGAGATACTGCACCCAGTTTACAGTAAGATAGAAAGAGAAAGGAAGGAGAAGCCCTTCCGGGCTACCTCTAATTGTATTTGCTCTTGTGTTTAAGACTTTTTAAGCGAACGCATATCCCGTGCTAAAGAAGGGGGAGCAGGAGACAGCTCGGTCATTATGCCAACGGTCGCCAGGTTTAACAGCGAGAGCGCCCCAAGCTCTTCGTCATTTTATTCTGTCTTGTTCCATTCGTCGCGCATACTACTTTTGGATCGGGTTCTCACGAGATGATACTTAACCTTCACGTAATTACACTCGGCACCGATGAAACACGCCACATTATTGTTATATCCTGCTAAGAGTCGATGGAATAACGGACGCAAATCAACTTTGGCTACGCCAATGTTCCTTTCTTTTTCGGGTTCTTCCGTTCGTAAAACTACATGGACTTTAACAGGAGCCCAATTGCATTGTCGAATTCGCGAGCGATACGCCTGGCACGCTCGAACCAATCCGATTGAAGCTAATTTGAAATTTTAAAGCCGTTCGGGGCATCGTCGAGGGTTGTTGAAAACAAAACAGGAAGGATCGAGCAACACCGCGAATGGTATGGAGGAAACGAAAGCGAAGACGAGTATCGTTGAGGATTCGAGGAAGAAAGATGGAGAAAAGAAGATACGAAGGATAAGAAGAGAAGAGAGAATGAGTGCAGGTCTCGCGGTATAGAACGACAAGGAAGAGAGAAAGGGAGAGAGAACTATGAATCTGAGAGGTAGAGTGAATTATCATGATATTTAAATTAACAAATGACATTCTGCATTACCATAGCCTGTTCGCGTTTAGTATAGTAGCGACCTTGAATTCTTCGGCCAAGAAACAAAGACATCTAACCATTGATCCATTGATCTATCGATCGATGAAACCAG
>NW_017259336.1:441318-448835 GCF_001594045.1 Atta colombica | reverse complement strand
ATTATTTTAAACAATTTCATTAAATGAATTGATTATAATAAATGTTTATATATTCTCTTTCCTTTATTGTTCAGAATGTACAGCTTGATGTTTGACTTTGTATGTATAATAACTATCAAAAAAGAAATGATTGACCGACAAATATAATAAAAACAATATAAATATAAATACAAAAAAAGATATAAAATAAAAAAAAATTAGAAATTTACCGCTTGGAGAAAGTTGCGATGAAACACGAATAGGAGGGATCGCGAGAACAGAAAGAAAATAATAGCCAGTGCACATCGATGAAAGAAATACAAAAAAAAGAGCTACGTTTCAGAAAAGACTATGAACGCGAGAAAGAACGAACGAGGAGAATCCAGGAGCCCCAGGCGAAGCGGACGAAAGACTCGCCGAGACCGAGACAAGAACCGGGATATAAGAATAAAGGACAGAAGGAAAGGAGTCTCTCAGCGAATGAACAGTGGTGGCTACGTTGTATGCGGTATATACCGAAGCCTGGAGATCTGGCGACTTAGATAGCGGGGTGATCTGTGAGGCCCGGTGTGTGGTACCCCTTTCGCGAAGCGTCCTGCACGCTTTTGCGAAGAGGGCTGCGCGATCGGGCGAGCAGAGCGCGGCCGAGGGGAATCGATGAGAGAAAGAAGAGCGGCGGAAAGGTGGTGGCGAGAAGAGAGGCGGAGAAGAGCAGCGTGTTCCTCGTGGACCCTCCAAGGAGGCCTCTCGAGGAGAACTCAGGATTGAGACGTCGTGGCCTCTTTGTACCGCGCCGTGATGCTTTCGGAGCATCGTATTTACGAGTAACGCCGTGTAACCGTGCGCCTGAGAGCGTATTTTCCATTCTCCTCTCTGTACCTCTCGTTTCCACACTGTGATAACTCTCTTCGTCGGTTCCTCTTCCCGATCCCGCGCGAGAAGCGCGCGAGAGAGAGAGAGAGAGAGAGAGCGCCAGGCCTCGCCCCTGCACGCCTGGAACGCATTTGAATTCGAAGAAAAGGTATGGTCGGCACGGACTAACCTGGCTTAGTTTATTCGAGAGAAGAAATCGGGAGATTGATTCTCTGTGCAAGGATATATCGAAGATAATCGATAAATGGCATGGATAAGATGTATCGGGTCGCTGTGGAAAAAGATCTATTCTATAACAATAAGCTAATAGCATGCTAATCTCTATTTTCCATATTAAGCTAAAATTTTGATTAAAATATATCATGAACTCTAGGACCGTGCGAAATTTTAAAAATTACTAATGTACTATTATATGTTTTTTATTTAGTTTAAGTTACTTGCTACGTACAATAAATATGAAAAATGATAAAAATATTATTTAATTTTCCGACAGTAAAAATTTTTATGCAGACTTAGACTTATTTAGCGGATGTTCTGAGAAGGAGAACCGAGATTGAGACATCGTCGGTTCTAACGGCCATGATGCTCTCGGAGAATCGTATTTACGATCAGCTCTACGTACGCTCACGAACTTCCTGCCTTCTCTTTCCTCTTTCCCATACGAGCTCGATCTCGACTACGTCGCATTTAAATGCGAAGAAAAATTATAATCAGTGAATGCTCTGCCTCGTTCTATCGTAACGAAGAAGCAGAAACACAGACTTGATAGATAAATGTTTCTAGTTCCCATTATGCTTATAAAAGTATTTATTCTTTTACGCCTTGTAAGATCTATATTCTTTTTTATCTAAGAAACATAAACGATATGTAACTCGTAGGAATTTTTTATTTATATAATTGATCAGTTTTCCGACGATAGGAAAAGTTAGGATTTGTATTTTATAGATAACGGAAGTATATATATTTTAAAATAAAAAAAAACTAAGTAAAAACTGACGATATTTGAGCGATGACGAATTGATGATCGTTAGTTTCGTCGACGAAATAGATAGCAAGAAACCGGAGACATCGTGATGTTGTCATCGCTGTTGGCTGCACCTTGAGGGCGCACATAAAGACGATTTAGTACCCTTGCAGATTAACGCATGTTCGCGGGATTCTATGATTAGAAACGAGCCACGCCCCACGTCAGTTGTCGTATTCCGGATTTGTTATATGATTTCCGAAGTTCTCGCTTGCAGCACTTAAGACGTCGAATAAATATTGGATCGGACATAAATATATTTTTATTTGTAGAAATTTAAAATCAGTATTTTATATGTAATGTTACAACATTCGTGATACAGCTGATCTTTTTTCAATCCAATTTGAAATATTAATCTCAAATCATATCTCTTTATGGAAAGGATTTTTATTTTACTCTCCCGTCTCATTTAATTGCTAATTGAATCGATTGACTATCGTCGCAATAATAAACTTCATTCCTTGTCGTACGGACGCATTGAGAGTGTTGAAAAGGTCTTTTATCATCAGCGGTTATAAGCATCATGAACTCGTCTAATCTGTCGGCTCCAAGGGATTAATTACTCCTACGTAAGTCCGTACCATCGCGGACGATCGGCTCGAGGGTGGCCCGTGCACGAACAAATCGCGCTCTCATCTTCGATATCTCAGTCAAATCGGTCGGGCGGCTGCCTTTGACGCAGATGACTGGCTCTAATCCGTTAAGTTAGACAAACAAATGACAATGGAGATCGATTATCTAGCCATCGAGAGAGATTGAGATGAGGGAGAGGCTTTTGAAAAAGAATAAGAGAGATAATACGGATTTGCCTGTTTAGCTCGTATATCGATATAACGCAAGGTGTATTGTCATAAGAATTCGGCAGGTGGACTCGATGATGTTGAAATCTAATGTGAATAATCATACTATTAGTATTATTATAATTAGTATTAATCTGTCAGTTAATTATCCTTTGGATTTCAAGTATTTATTCAAAATTTTAATAATCTCCAACGAAATTCTGCTTCGATATATTTATATATCGAAAGAATTGTTTTGCTGAAGTAAATTTAACTTGTACAGATCTAAAAATAATTTTGTTGGAAAATTATTTTGATAGTTAATAAAATTATTTTCAGATCTAAAGCTGAATTTTTAGATACTTTTATAGCAAAACGTTCTTTCCATATAGAAGCACATATTAAAGTCTGATTATAAAATTATTTGTACTGAATTTAAGATCATACTAAATGTCCCTTTAAATAAAAAAGTTAATTTTACAGTTATGACTTTGTTGTAATTGTTATGATTCTTGGTCCATCTAATAATAACATTAAATTTGTGAAGTTTTCCATAAAACTTTGGATCATAACCAGTACTCTTTTCTGTCGAGAATTATACACATATTAAATCTTTAACGTTCTTCAGAGATCCCACAGCACGAATTCTTTTTAAAGGAGTAAACTTTAGTAAAGCTATATATCTCGAAGGTGCTATAAACCATCACAGTCACCGTTATAGGCTTACGATCCTTTCACGAATGATACCTATATTTCTCCCACCGGCATAGATAACAAAAGGAATTATTTTAACGATGACAAACGATCCGCGCAGGTTACCAACCCGCTGAAATCTCTGAAAAAGTTTAATTTTTCTGCCACACCCCCCAGTGCGAGATAGAAAACACAAATTACTCTGGTTCGAAGTATGCTTCGTTGAGGGTGGAAGGTCAGAGTCGAGTTAAAAAGCGATTTTTCTTCCAAAGGGTGGGTGACCTATTGTAAACTTCTAGTTTCTTTCCTTCATCTCTTACCTGTTCGATGATTCCGCGTAGGAGCGAACTGATCCGTCGCGAGCAGTCATCTGGAAAATTTCTCAACCGACTCCCACGTAGAGAAATGTCCTGTATATGATTTTATTAAGCCCTCGTCGATGTTTCCCTCCCGATCTGAAATTTCTCAAGACCCGCTTTAGTGCGCTATTTCGACCATCTTGACGAGATACAAAGCGATTTCAGGCAAGCAGAGCGAAGTTATATCATCGTAGCGGCGAGTCGAAGGGACTCACCTGCGTCTTGTATTCATCGGTAACCTCTTAATCGACCGTAAAAAAGCTTCTCAAGGCGTTCAAAAGAGAGTCACTTGAGTGACACAAAAGCGCTTATGTTCACACCACTATGACGTCTAGCTTCAATTTTCTTCAACTCGAATAGTAACTTCGGACAGCGGATGATCTCGACAGATCAGTGACACCTGCACGCTTAAATTGAAATTATCAAGTATAAATGGCATGCAAATTTATAGAAAATAAGTAAAGTTTCAAGTAATAACATACGCGCTACTCTACGAAATAAAAGAATGCTGACAAAAAAGAAATTAAGAAACCAATTATTAATAATTTAATATTCAGTTTAATATCCATTTTTTAATTTTGTTTCTTCTGTGTTACTCTTAAAAATAATGCAAAAATTATTTAGTCAATCAAAATTTTAGATAAATACAAAGAAAAAATTATATATTCTTCTAAAATAAATCAAATATAGTGTTTTTTAAAATCATTAACTATTTTAATACGTTACATGTTTTCGTAAAATAAGTAATGATCAAAATTTACATGGTAAGATTTTAAAATACATTAAAATTGAATTTTGTATTTATTGAGTCTTAGCAGCTTAGCTTATCACAAGTTAAAACAGAGAATATTTTAAAAATTTATAAAAAGCTTTATAGAAAAGAAGATATTAAAAAATTAATTTAAAAATGTAAAATGAAAAATATATATGCATTTATATCAGAGATTTTTTTTCTGTAATAAAATTGAAAGGCAGCTTAAAGAAAGCAGTCCTATGAAATGAAATATAAAAATAAAGAAAGAAAGATGATCGTTGAGCAAAAGAGTCAAATCCAAGTTGCGGAGGAGTAGACTGTCATTTTGAGTCGCTTTCTCGCGGTGAGCAATCAATAACTGCAGTCTCTATGACAGGCAATGCATATCGTGCAGGTGTTGGTACCGGTAACAGGACACCGCTCGAAAAGCCGACAAAGACCCCGGCAATGGGCGAGTTGCATTCGGCATTTGTTTCTGGAGATACTTAGATCGTAATCTTTTCGATGCTCCGTCTTCAGTGGTAGTTATATGCGCTCTTTTTTTACCACCCTTTTACCGATCTTAAATTCAACGTTGTCTCCCTTTGCTGATACCGTTGTTTCCGTTGTTCTTCGCCGTTTCTGAGAAACGAAATATGTGGCGATTTGGCTAGGCCGAACTATAATATAATTAATAATTAATCCTAATTATAAATATAATTATAAATAGAATGTTTGATAAAATAAAAAAAAATGTAAATTTTAACTGTTCAACAACTGTTATATTTTATTAATAAGTTGACATAACTCTGAATGAATAAGATATTGTGTGTATTGATTGATTCAATTGTTTATAACTATTTTTATCAATGTAAATTAACTTTAATCTTTTTTACATTATTCTACTAAATTTAAATCGTTTAAGTACTTCAAAGTTTTTCACGAATATATCTCGGTGCACATCGCTCTGATTTTTCACATAAATACAGATAATTCGAGAGTTCACTGAATTTGTGCACACATTCGAAGAAGAATTAATTAGGCGATTGCACACAGGCGGGATCGAAATCGTCGATCCCGTGGCTTCCGATTAACAGCAGTGGTAGCTTCAGGTAATTAGTAGGTACCTACCGAACAGCGTCTGCAAGGTGAACGAGCATTACCATGTTTAATGAGTCTCGAAGAGGGAGTAAGAGAGAAGGATCTCGGTTATGGTACACACTTTAGACGTGTTCTTCTTTACTCGATCAAGTGACAAGCGATTCAAAAGACTATTCGTGCTAATAAAAATGTTTACATATTGATTGAAAATAAATTTGACATAGCTTTCCTAGATAAACTCTAATTTTTCTAATAATAATACAAGAAATAAAAGATTTTTATACAAAACTTAGAATCGATCAGAGTTATCGATACCGCAGCGCACATCACACTGTTTTGTGGCACTGTGCCGGAGATATGCGTTGATAATTGACGTAGCAGATCGGTCAGCGGGGTTTTGGAGCCCAAAGACTCCTCTCGGCGACTAAATAGCTGTGCGATGTTCGAGCACGGGCCGAAAAGACATTCGTATCAATTATGGGAGGTAAAGTTTCAGTGCCCCGCTAAGGAGTCCACGGTGGAGACAGACCAGCGCCTTTCGAAGGAACTGGCCCGCTATATTTTACCCAGCGGGGTACCATCCTCCCTCTCCCAACCGCTAAAGAGTATTCTAACCTGCGTCTTGTGCCAGACCGTCCTACGTTTCCTTTGTCCTTCTCCATCTTCGTTCCCGTTTCTCTCCGTCGTCTCGTCGACACAATCCCTCGTCTCTCCTCCTCTCTGTCCTCTCTTCCGTACAAATTAAATTAATTTTCGAGCAGCGAACATTATTCTCTTATGAATTCTACCGCGCAGTCTTGTGATCCACAGAATGGAGATGTTTTCACATCCCACTACACTCGGAGTCTAGACCCAAAGATTTGGTCTAAAAGCCATTAGTAAACTGTAGTTTTTCTATCCGTCTCGTTCTTTTTTTTGAGCTTTCTTCGCGTCTTTTAGATTGGTCCCTTCTTTGCGATACTTATCATGATGATAGTGACATTTTAATTCGCATGCATAATTGAAGTGAAGAAATAATTTTTAAAGAAAGATCGTGAAGAATTTTAAGTTCATAAAAGAATAAAAACTTATACACACATAAACATTTAGTTTACAATACACTAACGTTTTAAATGATTAATTTAGAAATAATTAATACAATCTTTGTTAAAATAAACACGAGTCTTTCAATATAAGTAATTGAGCAACCAACTATTTATATTCTTCAATGTTTTTTTAATTTTTTGAAATATTTTAAATATAATTATTTAAAGATCTAATTAAAATTTTATGGAAAGATAAAATATAAGGATATAACTATCGTAAATATGGAGATACATGAACAAAAATATTTCAATAGAATTCTGAAAAAAATATCTTCATTAACGAATGAAGTCAACGATTTAAAAAAACTGTCCATATGAGGATATGACTCTGACGAGATGATAAAGCGGACCAACAAGCTGTCAGCTTAGAGACGATAAGCAATTTGTAACGTTCGAACTGGAAAAAAAGAAGAGTAGAAAATGCAGCGACAAGCGGAATGAAACGACCGAAGAGAGACAAGAAGAAAAGATCAGGGATATGAAGGAAAAAATGAAGCTCGCGGTTAATAAAGAACCGACTAACAGATATGGTCTCGGGTCTGACTCGTGATAAAACATAAACGTTATTCCCGCTTGTGTAATTCTAGATCTAAACTATTTAGATAAGTCACTATCACGCTTACAAGTGAGACACGCAGCTTCTCCTTACTCTTTTCTCACTCGTTTTTCTTACTCGATATCCGTCTTTGCGTAATCTTGATCCATGCCTTTCGAACTGTTTGAACTGCAATTTATATTTTCCTCTAAAAGTAACAAGCAATTTATATTTTCCTCTAAAAGTAACAAATTGTTATATCTGACCAAAAGGCAGCTTCAACGAATCTTAATTACATGTCTTGCTTTCGAAAGCTTATACATTAATAATGAAAGTACGTTTTACGAATATGTATT
>NW_017259336.1:437092-441218 GCF_001594045.1 Atta colombica | reverse complement strand
ATATATATAATAATAATATTCAATGTCTACTTTTTACATTTTTAATACAAAGTGTTAAAGTTTGAAAAACGTTCGTCGAATGAAATCAAAACGGCCGCTCGCTTCGAAAGCTTAAACGGCGATAGCGCTCGAGGCTATATTATTAAAGATGAGCTCGTAACAATATCGAACCGACAGACAAATTGGACCACCCTGGGCAATACCCCCTAGTGCACCTCTGCACACGCTGTCTAAAATAAAAAAAGCTTACGGATGCTACCAGCTGAGATATCGAGATAATGATGATGCCGAGAGGGACGTTCATCTTCCTCGTCAGGAATTTGGCTACAAGATATGTTTGATGATCTGTCTTCTCGTATATAGAGACAGGCTTCTCTTTAAGATTTCATCGAGCTCTGTCTCTTAATTATTATTATGAAAGCCATCGCGTGAAAAATATATTGATGTTACCATATAATTAAGACATGTTTGGCTAAATCGAATTATTTCTAAAATTGTATCGAGAAATGCAAAATAAATATTGACATAATTAGTAAATGACTTCAAATGTTGTGAAGTAACTATTAATATACTTATATTATAAATATAATATTTATAAATATAATATTTGTAAATATTATAAAAAATACTATTTCATATATACAAACATAAACACAATAAAAAAATTCATTAATAGAAAATTCCATTTTATTTAATTTATTCATAGTGCAATGTTATAAATATACAAGCAAATAAAGTTATCTTCGAGCACAGTAATTAATCGGTCTCGTAATTCTCTTCCTTGACCTTTATTACAAATCTGATGGAAACTGACTGCATTATTGATCAGCGAAATGCCAGACTGAGGAGAAATATGTTCCCGCTCGTAGCTAATCTAAAACAACGAGCGTGCGATATGGGCACAAAATCGGATTCCATCGGAAGGGTATGTCCCATAAATAAGGAATTCGGATTTCGAGAAATTCAATAAGCGGACATTATCGAAAAGAGAAACGATCGACCTATGCTCTGGTTGACAGAAAGCGGCCTCCATCAGAAAAGTCGATATCTCAATTGGCCGCACTATCAGACATTAATGAATTTTCAACGGCGATCGCCTAATATTACAAAATTAGTTTGGCGCTCGCTTCGTTCATTCGGCTCTGATGTAGCAAGAAGAAGTCGGAACAGTATTTCCGAGGGTCATAAATCACGAAAAATAGGCACGGGAAAGATCGTCAGCGTAAAAGAAAAAAAAAACCGATTGAACGGCGCGACAGAAAGAGGAAAGGTGGATATCAGATTAAAATTCTCTTCACTCTTTCTCATTCTGCCCTCTTCACTCGCACTTTGCACGTTAACAGATGAATGTGGCCCTAAAGAATAATTAAAACTGCGGTTGAGAAGTTTGCGATGGCGAGAATTCGCTATTATGCACGTGGAGGGAACTCGGCAAATCTTAATTAAAGTTTATGGCATGTAATTTGGTTTGTTCTTTACTTGATGTCAGATTGGATTTAATTGTGTAACTTTTATCTTTCCAGAGCAATGGAGTGCAATTTTAAGTATTTACTGTATTTAGTTCTAAACTGACAATAGATTTTTTTTAATCTTATGTAGAATATAGAATGAATATACAATGAATGTAAAATAAGTACTTAAATTAAACAATATTAATAATAGCATTGGGATATCTATATGAACAATCTAGAAATTAGAAACAGCAGTTTACTAAATATTTTTACTAAATATTAATTATTTTTAGAATACTCTTAAACGAGTAACTATATTTAAGTAACTATATTTAAATAAATGCAAATTGTATAGATATTTGTAAAACAGTTTATAATATTCGATTACAAAATGTCTTAGGCTATAAAAGATGGTGCCATCTATCCATAAAGATAAGTATTACTCTTGCAGAATGACTTATCTTCTCTTTTACAAGCAAAATTTATAGAGCTTATATAAAATATTTTAGAATTATTTATAATTTTTGTATGTATACGTCAAAGAATATATAAAGAAAAATACGTTTTTAAAAAATTTTCATTTATACGTATTATCGAGCTCTTGGACATATCCAATGGTGATAATATAGAAAGTATAGAAGATACATATATCAACTGCAGAAAATTTACTATATCTTGGTACAAAAATATTATATTTATATTATAATTTTAAAAATATTTTACGAAGAAATTTTAATTATTTTTATATTTATAGACGTTAATCTATATAAGATATATATGTGCAGTGTGAAAGATCTAATTCTTTTACTTTCAATTTTTAATTATTTATTGATAACTTATTTATTGATACTTTTATAGTTTTTTAACATTTTATATTTAAATTCGCTTTTATAATATTTTATAGATATTTAAATAATAACGAAACTTATATTTTCCAAAATTCATTCTAATTTTATTTGATGACAAATTATTAGCACTTCTACTATCGATACTTTATCGATGGCTTCAAACTTGCTGTTATTATATTTTTTATTGACAACTACTTTAAATGTTTATTGATATACTCAAATAAAATGCTTAAATGAACATAGTAATTTATCATTCGTGTATTATCTTACGTTAAATATTAAGTTAACACTATTAAGTTAACACTATTGTAAATTAAATCTATTGCAGCACAATTGAATAAAACATCAAAATTTGATTTTACTTTTTTTGTTACTAATTTGTAGTTTTATTCGCGATTTCATTGCGTTAGCTTTTAACCAATTTAATAAAAAGTGTGTCAAAAACTTAACTTATTAATAGAAATATATTCTAAATATTATCTCTTTTCTGTGAATTAATAAATTAATAGAAATTATTTTTATTATAGACGACTTTCACACTTATGAAAAAGTGCACTATGCAATAAAATTAAGATCATTATTTTTTAAAGATTTTCTATTTATAGCAATTCTTTTAATTCTTACGTGCGATTTATTAAGAAGAATTATTTACATTGCTGATAATTTAGATTCTTTAAAACTTTATTAAACTTAAATAAAATTAAAAACATAAAATTAAAAAAAGTTTAAAACCATTCCAAATTTAAATATACAATAATAATGAAGAAAATAAACATTTATTGGTTTCAAAAAGAAGTTGCTATAAATTCAATATGAAAAGCAAAGCATATTAAGCAATTAAGTTTGTTGACACGATGTCTCGTAAAAGAAGATAAGAAAAGGATTGATTTATAAAAGAGTCATCATTTTCCCACGATATTTTTTCTTAATCAAGAAGCGTTAAATTTGATTTAAAAATTGCTGCATTCTTGAGTATAATTTTTGCGATAATAAATAAATAGTCGTAAAAAGTTTAAATAAACAATAAGTACGTGTCAACGATTTGTATTCTGATAAATATATCTTTATTTTTAAATATTGCAAAATTATCCTACATACCTACAATTTTGAATTTTTGAATTAATATTCATGATTTTATTTTATTTAGAGGAGGGAGGAGGCACTATATTATTTTAAAGAATGTCAAATTTTTTTTTAAAAATTGAAAGCTAATTGTTTCTTTACCATGACATCTGACACGGAACAGAGGAGGAGCGTGTCATAATTTCAACAGGGTGGTTTTGCTGTCAGTATCAGAATTCTCGAATAACGGAGTTAAAGCGCAAACAAAACAATGCATTTTTCCCTGGGTAACAGAAGGAGGAGATTCTCCTCGGCCCTTTTTGACTGCGCGACTTCGACGAGTCGAAACTAACATAATCCAGACGCGCTTCTAGAGGCGCCCAGGAACCCTTGACGCGCCCGTGGCTGGAATTCGAAAAATCGCCCCCTCGAAACTTGAACTTAGTGTAACGCATTTAGACACACACACACACACACACACACACACACACACACACACACACACACACGCACACACACACACACACACACACACATATATATATATCTTACTGCCATAATTTATACATCTACATGCATACATGTATATATGTATGTATATTTAATTATTGTAATAATCTATTTTATTTTAAATGTAATTGTCTCTAAAATCAAAATCACATTAAATATAAAAAAAATGTTACATGTAAATTTATTTTTATTTAGCTATGCTTTCATATGTTTCATCAAATAAAACAATAAAAAGTTAAATTAAATATTTATAAA
>NW_017259336.1:430863-436992 GCF_001594045.1 Atta colombica | reverse complement strand
TATATTTTTATATATATATATATTTAATTTTATGTTATTGTATTTTCAATCTTCGTATTTAAACATCGGATAGTAGTATCAATATTTCGTGAATAATTAAAAGCAAAGTAAAAATCATGTGTCGTAAGTAGTAAAAAATGAAAATGATCAAGTACATGCGAAGAACATCGATATAGCGAATATCATAAAACTTTATTCCCATAAAGTCTTCTTGTTAACTGACGCGATCTTATTAATGCGCCCTGTTAGTCACGCGTGTAATTATATACACGCACAAGAGCGGCGCGTGCGTGGACATACATTAGGATTCATGCGTGGTAGGCGCCAAAAGATAGCAAAGCAGGCGCCTTCTTAACTGTGGGAAAGAAGCGCCGGCGTCTGGAGAGTCCTGTGGAGGCGCCGTGTGAGCGTCCTCACGAACTTTTCAACTAAAATATTGCTTGTTTTCAATTTGACTGTAGATAATGCCGTTTCTTGATAAAATGAATAAGAAACTGTTTTTTCGGAAATGTAAATCTTTCGTAGCATAATATCATAATTTTGGCACAATAATAAATATGTTAATAATTATCAGTTAATAATTTCGATTTATTCCCATAAGATTTTAAATAAAACTTGATAAAAATTTGTTTTATTATAATTAGAGTTTATAAAATTTTGAAGTATCATGTCTGATTGAGTATTTTATTTCAATACACTGTTAAAAATGTTATGAAATTCAATGTACTTTTAAGTTACATAAATTAAATTCAATTTTATGACACTAAATTAAATTTAATATATCTGCAACTGAAAAGTATAGTTTGGTAAATATACACGACATTTAGTGTACTTTTCATAAAATTTTATTAAGTTTAGTATATTTTTCATTAAATTTTATGTAGATATGCATGAAATTTAATGTAAACGTTAAATTTAAATTACTTATTAACTTCATTTTCATTAACAACATTAATTATTTTTAATGTATCTGCTTGAAATTTGCTTCCATTACATGTAAGCAAATTTCTGTTTTTTCAACAGTATAGAATGATATATGCATACTTTTTTCCTGAAAAAGATCTAATAAAATATCGATTTATTAAATATGATTCTTTATTTACATAGATATTTTAAAAATTTATTGAATATATCACCGCAATTTAATTTGTGCACTGAGAAAAAATATAGTTAATTTTAATAAATATTTAGTTCAATACTAACTAAACATTTACTTATAATAAATAAATATTTGTTCAGTAAAAAAAAGATTGTTAAATCAAATTAACATTACTTGTACCAAATAAATATATCTTTATATTTAATAAATAATATTTAATAAATATTTAGTTGGCATATATTTAATAAATATTTAGTTGGCATATATTTAATAAATATTTAGTTGACAGCATCCAACTAAATATTTATTAAAATTGACTATATTTTTTTCAGTATAATTAAGTATATCGTAATCTAAATTTTAATTACGATATAAATTGATCCAGAGGACTCTACGAAATATTTGTTATTTAAAAAATATTTGTTATTTATTTGCATAAAATTATTTTATGATACATCTCTTTTGGAATTGACCGAATAATCAGGTATTCAAAATAAGCAAAATCGATGCACTTTGATTTCTCGCTAAACTAAGGCCATGAAAAGAGATCTCAGCATAATGCGGTGTCCAGTTGCACGACGGACCCGTCCGTCGTGCCGCATAAATGGGCCCTTTGTGCTGTCGTCTCGCATCTAAATAGCCGCATGCGACCTCGGATGCTCTGTCCGTGTATAGTTTATAGGAAAATCTCGCACGGTGGCGTGTATTGACCAAGCACGTGGGGGGTCCTTTGCCGCCCATGGTGAGGCGTCCGCATTTTCGAAATCTGTTCTTTTTCTTGTTATTATCGATAATTGCTACACAACGTGTGTGAAATTGGCACCTCGTCTTTTAGTTTGCCGCAAGTTTTGATACAAGTTCCATTAGCACCCGCAATAGTTCTTTCCTGATAGATTTTATAAATAGTTCCGTTGATTTAGCTAAAAAAAAATAACACTTGAAAATTTGAGGTGCTAACTTCCCATGGCACCGCAACATTTGAAAAAAATCAATTCAAACCTTACAGGTTTAAGAAATTTATGATGATTGTATTGTTGACACCTTTGATGATGTCAACAATACAATCATCATAAATTTCTTTTTTCATGGGCTTTTGGTATAAATAGTAACATAATTAACTTCATAATATTGCTTTGTCAAATATTTAATATTAATAATAATATTGATTAATAACACGTGTAATTATTATATATTACATGGAAAAATAGTTTTGCTGAATTTCTAAAAATTTAACATATTTGAAGATAATTTTTTAGACCATCAAAACAATTATGTAAGACGCTTAAAATAGTTTGCTAGAATGCAAAATTTTTTGCAATATTGTTCATTATAATCTCATCATACTTGAGCGTCTTATTTATTACTTTCAGAGTCCATTAAAATTATTTTCACATATGTATCTATCTATAGCTACATTTTTAGATTCTTCAGAAAAATTCTTTTACATAATTTTTTTTATTTTATTGGAAGATAAAAATTATAAAAATAATCCTTTAATTACACACATAGCGAATATTATTGCATATAAATGCAATAACTTATAACAAATTATTTGAATTTACATTAATATAAATTGTTTATATGTTTTATGTGAGTGTATATGTTTTATATGAGCAAAATCCGTGAATTAGATGTTAATGTGTGTTTAACTTCAGCTAAAACATAAAATTAAAAACGAATAAAAAATATATTTTGATTAATAGTGTCACATGTAAAAGAAAACATTTTAACAGTTATATAAACAGCGAAAATCTGTAAAACTATATCGTTTAATGTTGTCTGCATATTCGAGCTTGCAGACTTGCAGAGCTGCAGATGAGGATGCTCTCTATTATGCTTGAAGAGATCAACTCGACTGTGTATTTCTGCGCTCGAACAAGACTTTTGTCGTTTTTCCGTGAGTGGTCCAGACAATTGCGTGTATCTGGATGTCTAGACGGCACACGCGGGTTGTTTCACGTTTTCTGTTAAATAAAACAGAAATCACATTAATTTGAGTCTTTTCCGTTGCTTAGTGCCGACAATCGCCGACGGAGAGTATCCGGAGAATAAAGTCTCCTATTTTTTTAAATATTCATCTTATTTCTAATTATTTATTTGATATAATATATAATAATTCGACAAATATTTTTTATTTCATTATAAAGTTGTCTTTTAGCTTAATTTAGTTCCAAATTAGAGCAAATACTACGTTAATTACTAATATCCTTGATTATATTGTAAATATAATACTTTTAGAAATTTTACAACAAGCGGCAAACTTAGAAAAACTAAAGCAAGAAATATCTTTATATATTATGTGTTATTTATTTAATCAGATTTATTATATAAACTTTTTTTCGTTTGTGTGATGAGATTGATGTATATTATTATATTTCTTCTATCAGTTTTACTTCAATTTTTATTAATTTGCAATGTGTTTCATAACGATTCAATGACATATGATGGTCGAAAAAATACCAATTAATTATACTGCGCGCTACTTCCACGAAAAAACGATGATGGTTAATCGAGGGAGAACGACAAGGAACGTATTGCGCAAATGATCGTTTAATCGTTGCTTTTAGAAACACGACTCCCAACATGTTTTGATTGGTGGGATTCGTCTCGTATAGGCGGACCTTTCGTACTCTCCTCCGCCTTACGTTACCAACGACTATGGCTGTCGTGACGCAAAAAGATATTTTGCTGTCTTCTCAATTATTCAGACACTTCCGATATCAATGATTATTATATGTTGCAGTCTTTGCTTTCATTTCAGTTGTGCTTTTTTTAAAGTTTTTAAAAAAAATTTCTGTCAAGAAAAATTAGGGATTGAAAATTTATTGAGCCAATTAAAGTTGATTTACCTGTAAATTACAGAGTTATAAAAAAATTTGTGTGACAAAGTTTTATGTGTTTATCAAAGGATAGGAAGTTTAAGGAAGTTGATGTTATTTATTATCACTTCGACAAAATGACAACAAATAACATCAACTTATTACCTGAGTAAAAAAAAGATGCATATCTATCATTGATATGATAGGTGATGATTGATCGAAACGCCTTAAATATATCAAAGTTAAAAATAGATATTTTTAATAATGTTAATTATTATTTTTGATTTAATTATTATAATTATATTTTGGATCATTAATTATATAATAAGATATAACTAACAGTCCAAAGTTGTTTTTTTTTTTGTAAATATATGTGTGATTAATGATTTTATAAACTTTGTAGCTAAATTTTTTTGTCACTCTGTATAAGCAATTTAGAATATATTTCGCGATTTTTTTATAAAACTAAAATCTTATATTCTACAAAAAATTGTAAAAAATTTTTCAATTAATTTAGTTATTTAACAAATTAAACACAATGTAATTAGATTTCAATGAATAAAATTCAAACAATCAATATATAAAAACGCAAAGAAGCCATGTTCGTACTATACAATGTTTATATGTAAAATAACAATAAAACAAATGTTTACATACACACAAACGTTTCGACCTTTTTACATCAGATTCTCTTCAGTGTGATAAGATTTAAAGCAACTTTTAAATTCTTCTTAAGATCAATTTCATATCGAGATTCCTACGCTTCATATAGTTGTTTAAAATTTTAGTAATTAATATGAAATCATATTATAACAATTGCAATAACTTGGATTATCATGCGCGAGCATATGACATTTCCTAATAATAAATTACTTCGTAAAAACTTCAATACACGGAGTTACCATTAAAATTATGTGCAACTGTGGTAGTGAGACTCTTCGTACACTAATGCATTCTCACACTCACATCAGTGTATCGCCATGACGTTTCTGTGCGACGGGACCAACACTTGACTCCCTTGCAAGATCAAGTCACATTATACGTCTGCCCTCCGACCCGACCACTCAACCGTGACCATCCCCCGAAACAGGGATAGTGCATCGATAAACGGCTGTTCGCTATTCTCGCAAATTTTATAGATACTTGTATCCGTTGATTACAGTGATGTGTCTTATCGTGTAATATTAAACTTCGATAGTTGATAAAATTGTGAATAAACTATCAAGATTTTCACATGCAAATTTGAAAGTTTCTTTACGATTTCGTATTCACGAAACAGTTTACATTGTGAACACACTATCAATACTTCTGCATGTGAATTTAAAACTCTTGACAAATGTATGAATTAATAAAGTTTGACAATTAAACTAACAAAATTTCTCGGAGAGAAAGACTAATTTGTTGAACATTTATTAAACTAATATTTAAAGAATTATTGTTAGTATACAATTAAATTGACGAATTTTTAAAACTAGTTTCCAAACTCTGCAAAGTGAAAATAGAACTTTGATTACTGAGTTATTGTTATGAGTTATTGTAAGAACTAAAAAAAGATGAGATTTGCTTAAAGAAGAATGCAATGCGAAAAAAATTTTTTCTGATAAAGTGATGTTCGACGCATAACGATTTGAAAGTCGAAAAATGCTTTAGAATGTTGTCCTCTTCGGTGTCGACTCCATTCAGTGTTCGTGATATTCTCAGCGAAGATCAGCAACTCGGCGTCATGGATTGTTACGCACATCATCAAAATCAAGCTCAACAACATGTGCATCAAGAATATTATTCATATAACGTTATCTCTGAAAATAATTGGGAAATAGATAAATTTCCCAAGGATCAACCGATGCCCAGTTATCAGCATTATTCGGATCTTAATCACGTTCACCAATTGAGTCAGGTGGTACCGCCATACCAAGAGACTTCTATCACTGAAGACGGTAAGTATTATTTTATTATTTTTGTTATAAGAGTTTAAAGATATATTACTTTTCATGATATAATTGTTTTACAATAATTTTATTACACGGAATTATAAAAGTATGTTTGTAAATCAAAATATCATTCTTCTGCCCTATAGTATTTTTTATTAAACAAAAATTGTGATAAATTATTAAAAAAGTTATAATTAATAGCGTTAAAATTTTTTATATTGTGGTTTCTTTAAATTATTGCAGCAATATTTGCATATTTTTCTAATGTTACACGGTACTA
>NW_017259336.1:426199-430763 GCF_001594045.1 Atta colombica | reverse complement strand
GAAAATCATATTATGAAACTTATTATTACCAATTCAAGAATCACTTTTGAGATATGTTTTACTAGAATTTTCGTTTATTTTAAAATTTCGAATTTTAGTTTTAGCGAGAAAAATTGTTATTTATAAATTATATGTAAATTCTTTAATAATAGTACCTAAATTATTTTTAGGTAACATTGTTACGTCCAGCAAGACTGAATTGCGCAAAAGCCAATCTGGTAAAAGAATGAAACGGAAGCCAAGAGTATTGTTTTCGCAAGTAAGTTTGATTCTTTTTGATAACTATTAAAGTTTATTCGAGTAGATAATAATTTAATAAGATAATTTTATCAAAATAATTTTATGTACAAACTTAATTCCAAAATTTTATAAAATTATTTGTCTAAAAATTATGAATATTAAAATAAATATTAAAATGAACAAAGTTCTAAATAATCATAAATAACTTCATAATATATTTCGCAGACACAGGTTTATGAATTGGAGCAACGATTCAAACAGCAGAGATATCTAAGCGCACCTGAGAGAGAAATGTTGGCTCAATCATTGAAGCTGACCAGCACGCAAGTGAAAATCTGGTTTCAGAATCGACGATATAAGAACAAACGCGCTCGAATCGAGGATGCTGAGAAGCTGCAGACGCAGAATATGAAGAATCAGCCCTTAAAGAAGATTGCCGTACCGATTCTCATCAAGGATGGTAAACCTAATGTACAAGAATCCTACAACACACCTTATTGGCCAAATATCCGATCAGATTTAAACGCTCCGATACAGACGGATTTTAGGACAAATGAGATTCGTCTCAGTCCCGACTTCAGATCCAACTCGAACGAGATGAGGATTGATTCCAATATCAGTACGGAGTACAAACCAGAAGTAAATTCAGATATGCCCGGAAGATCAAGTCTAAATGACATGGCAGACAAGCAGCACGTTGCAGAATACAGAAGCAATTTCGTGACGGAAGCTACGTCGAATGTGCATGATTGCAATCGATTAATTAAGTCGGAATTTAAGACATGCTCTAACACCAACGAAGCCATGTCTTATCCAGACTTGAAAACTATTCAGTCAGATAACAAACAGCTTATGAATGATAGGCGAATGTCTATGGATGCCTCTAATGGCGAATATGGATTTTCGAATTATCTTGCTCCTACCAATTATCAAATGCAATACGTGAATTATATGGAACAGGTACCTATGGATCAAAATCTTCAACGACTGTGGTAGGTGATGCGAAAATTAAAATCGCATTGCAGTTTCTATTCTTGGATCTATAGTGATTCTGTTGATAAGAATAACTTAAAATTTAGCAGTTAATTAAATCGTTATTTCAATTCTTTCAAATAGCTTATTAATTATGCACTATTTGAAAGAATTTTACATTTATCAATAAATATTTAATTATTATTATCAATTTAATTATTATCAATTTTAATTATTATCAATATTGATTAACTTAGAATTGATATGATGATTGGAAAAGATAATTTAATCTTTGAAAATGAATTACATTTCTTTTTCTTTTTTTTATATTATGTATATGATATTTTTATGCATGTAACATAATAAAAAAAAGATAAGATTCATCCTTTATATGTATTTATCTAAAACATTTAAAATCTCATATATGTTAATCTTAAACATTATATTACAACATATTTAGATATGGTATACCCAATATAATTCGATTGCTTATAACTTTCAAAAATGAATATTGCAATTAGTTTTTATTTTCAATTGAAACGCTAGACATGAAGGCATACGATACCAAGCAATTATATCTATATTTTTATTAAAATAAAAAAATTGTAAGTAATGGAAAAAACATTAAAAGTGTTAGAAAAAAGTCGGTATGCCATACTGAAAAGGTTAAAGAGTTGATAGTTCGATGTTACTCAAATCTCGCTAAATCTTGACAAAGGAAGATCAACGTTGACAAAAAAAAAAGAAATAATACACCAAAGATGTATTCGTTAATTATTATTATACATATACGTAAACGATTAACGCTAAATTAGAAATACGCTAGAGAATAAGCTTATGATATTGGCAGCTGTTTTTTTAGTTGACTAAGATTTTCTCTTCGAAATAGTAACGCGCCGTACAAGAGGGCGGAAATTGCTTCAAGTGGCCTTTGCGGAAACTTTTCGAGCACTTTTCCGCGTATGTCATGTGCTTCGGAAAGTTTTTTTTCACTGACTTTTAAGTGCAGACGCTAGTTGTGCAATAAATTAATTTTCGTTCAGATGGACCTTTGCTGAATAGAAACAGAATTGTGTATATCGTGTATAATAAGTAAAGAGAAATGTTCAGTTTTCTATTAAACGTATAATAAAAATCTGAAAATGTTATATTTTTCCTGTATATATTATACTTCGAGAATTACTTTAATTTGACTTTTCAATAAAATTTTACATTTAATATGATATAACTTTATGATAGAATAATTAATTTGATTTCTTTATAATTATTTATAAAAATTTCATAGTAGAATAAGATTTGAAATCACGTATTTAATAATAGATTAAATTTTTATCTTATTTTAAAATTGATGAATATAATCTTTACATTAAGCAAATACTAATACTTTTATAATCAAGAAATAATCGCAAAATTTATCGCAAAATTGAATAAAATAAGCATGAAATTATAATAAAATGTGCATAAATATGTCGAGAGAAAATAATAAATTTAAAAAATTCAACTTTTATTAAATTTCGATTTAGGCACTGAATCAGCTACAGTCTCGATTTTGCAATTGCATTTATTATTTTCTATTATTTTATCTTCTGCTATATATTATGTCATTGTACTTAATAAAATTATCATTATTATAATTAATGTATGTAAGAAATTCGCATATCACGTATGCTTATAATATATTTATTACGCATGCTGAATGCATTTACATGAATGCCGCATGTATTTATGATCGATTTCTATCGAATTAAATTTAATCCAGATGCCACTTGTGAGTTCGCGATTCAATACAGAAATATGGCGAAATGGCATTTATAAATAGGTGAATTCTGACAGCTTGAGCGAAGCCATGGGCGCCTTTTGGGTTATCGCGCGAACACGACGGGTCATCTGGCAGTCAAGTGCTGCCCACATAGACGATTTACATCAGTGTAATCGCATTCATGGTGCTACTGGTGCCATAAAGGGCCATGGGAACAAGCTGATAAGAATGTCACTGGTAATTTTATAAGACTCACGGCCATATTGTATCTGTTTAAACGAAATGCAACCTGCATCCCTTTCCAGATATCCACCTGCGATAGATTGAACCTGATAAGATAATTTAATCTGTAAATTTCTCTTATCTATACATGTCTATGTGAGAAAACAATTATGTAATGCGAAAGAGATAATGATTTCGATGAAATCTATATCAGAAAACACGAAAGTTAAAATAAGCAAATTTCTTAATAGATGGTATAATATTTTTGTTAATTTATTATGTATTTAGATTAATTTTTATTATATATTTAGGATTAGATAGTTGTTAATTTTTAGAAGTTAAATGAATTAATTCTTTTAAGTATCAAATGCATTTCTCGCATTTTTCATAACATCGATGCATCAATGCATCACTCCACATGTATATCTATGTCCTATATGAGCAGTTCCATTACGATATCATATATTCAGATAATCAATCACGAAACGCTCAACATAGAAATTCGATCCTATTTACTTGTAAGCTAAAGGGGGACCGCGACAAACCGTTTGCGTGAGGTCCCAAGAGAGAAAGCACGCGACGTTGTGTACATAGATGAGCATATGCATAAAAGGACCAATGTCCACAAATCAGAAGATTTTAGTTATAAATGGAGAACTTTTTCCCATACAGATCATTAATCATCCTTTGATAAAAAAAATTTAAAGGATTACGAAATAGAAAAATCTACTTGTTGCACTTTGCAATGATAAAATTGACCATAGAATGAAGACAGATGAAGTATTGATATAAAAATCTAATTTTGTATTAAAATCAATTGCTTTATCTTGAATGCTAATTTATTAATTAACAACAGATTAAGAGATGATACATTTATCTAAAAATCTAATATTCCATATTACTTTTTTCATAATTTTAAGGTATTTTTTAATTATATAAATACTAAAAAAGTTTTATTAAAGTTATTCAAAATATAATAAAAAAATTAGTTTTCTTTCAAGGTGTTTATTTCGCATCTTAATAATAATATTCCTTATGTATAATATACCTTAAGACAATAATTTATAAACTTGTAGCATATTGAAATAAATAATGTTTTTTTTCACTAAAGAATGATAAATAATTTTTATGAAACTTAAACTCTAAATTTATAATTGTAAGCAATTTGTTTAAAAAAATAATATGCGTTTTATTGTCATAGAGAATTCTGTTTTACCATGGGTGAAATTATTACCGTTTGTCGTTTGTACCAAAACGCTGTGAAATTAAAGGGTCGCCTGAAATCACCTCTCTCAGAAGCTCAAATCTAAATGTCTGATTTACCAGCGCATGAAATAATAATTTTCTTTATAGTTGACATCTTTATTATTG
>NW_017259336.1:402109-426099 GCF_001594045.1 Atta colombica | reverse complement strand
TATATAATGTGAAAATATATATTATATGTATTTCTTATTATATACATCTCAATTTTCTTCAAGGAACATTATATATTAATTGTATGTTTTAATCAATAAAATCAATAAAATATTGACGGGATTCTCATATGATTATTTATCATTTACGATAGTTTTATTATTTACTATTTTAAAGATAGTCTTTTTTTTAAATTTATTCTCTATTGTTTATATTTGTGCAATTGAATTACATGTTATACATATGATGTATAATATCAAGTTTAAATTAAACAATGTTTTTTTTGTTTTCAGAGTACAAAGAATGTCACTAGTGAAGGTACTAGTAGTAAGCTGTAGTTCGTAAGTACAAGAAATCTATGAAATATTTGAAAGAATTTCTTGGAATCTTGGTGGCTGTATGAAACACCGCTGATTGGCCGCTCGTACGCCAATTTTCCTCGACGGCGCTTCGCCATGAAAAATCGCTAAATTGCTTCTTTGAAATGCCGGAAAAGCGAAGGAAACGGTTTCCTCCGTAGTTCGCTCGACAAGTTCTTCTTGGTAGACTTCAAGCGTCGTTACTCACTTGATGATCCGCGCGATGTACTCGGGCTGATTTTCTCCCACTTTTACAAATTCGCAAAGTAGAGCAGGTATCGATGATCGAAGAAAAAAAAATTTTTGCACATGCGAGACTAAATATGAATGCATGTAAGTGCTAAGTAAGAAAGTAATAAAATAATTTTATTCACAATTTAAATAATTAATATAAATATATATATATTGTAAAATAAATCTATAAATCAATCAATCAATTAATGCTTATTTGAGTAAACGCTGAATGACAATGTGAAAATAATTTATTTAAATAAACATATTAAATACGCAAACGTTTCAATCCTGATTTGAAGCCTTATCAATGCTCCAAAATTATTAATAATGCAGTTAAGGATAGTAATGTAACAAGATATCATCATATTTCCTGGTATAATGATCATCGCAACGTTATCATAAGGATCCAAATCAGGATCGAAACATTTCAATAAAAAAATTATTTGAATAAATTATTTTCACATTGTCACTCAGTGTTTGTTCGAATAGGCATTAATTGATTGTATGGATTTATCTCAACCGAGCTATAATACTTAATTTATTAATTATATTGTTATATATTGTAAGGTAATTAATACAATTAAAATAATTTTATCCTATTTTTCTGATTTAATAAGAAGGAAGAATTTTTTATTATTTTTTTTTAAAAAGCGTTTTTACATTAAAAAAAAATGTTATTATCAAAATTGTAAGAATCGAAAAAAATGTGAAGTTTAAAAAAAGCTTTTTTGAAACTGCATATAATACATAAAATACATAAATATAATCTTTAAATAATTTTATAATTATAAGCGTTTTAGTTTTTTAATAACAGAAAATTATTAAGTTGTTTATTTATTGATATTAGATGATCACTTGGCACAAACAAAAATATATAACTTATCTAAAAATGTAATATGAGGAATTTAAATTAATAAAATTTGAAATTCACGTTTAACTTATAAATATAGTCATGACTTATAAATCATATTGATTTCTGACATCGTGTTTCGAATGTTTTCGACGAAATGGAGAGGTGTCCCCTTTAACGTCTTCAATAGTCCATGTGACACCCTGGCTCCTAGGTTTCCTTGGCAACCATCCCAATTGAAACGCGTGTCAGAAGTCGGAAGAATGGTATATAAGAGAGGTAGAAAAAAGTAACGATAGAGACGAAAGTAACGACTGAAATCTCAAACTTGGAACCGGCAATTCCGTTTATGTTATTTTGAGAGGACGAAATTTGCAGATTTGCATCATGCATTTGTTTTATTTACAAAAATAAAAAGAATCTGTATCTCTATGGCTTTTTCGTTTCAACGACTGTGAGTTTATCATTTTTGATATGTCTTTTAATAATCCATATTAAAAAATATTTAATAAAATCCGAAATGAAATATTAAGTGAGCTTTGTAGAAAAAGGGTCTGGATTATACTTTTAAATTTAATTATTCGTTTTACGTCAATTGTAAAAGATATCGCAGACGCTTGAAAAAGTCAGAATCATTTTTTACTATGCATGCAAATGGTTCGTGAAAAATTGATAATAGCCGCTATGTTGCCTCGAACGGTTGAATTGTCCTCTTTGTACGATTTTTTAAAATGAGATTCAAATTGATCCCTCTGGTAATCTTTTTACAGTAAATCTGACTCTCGATATATACTTACCTACGAATTCATTGAAATGTAGAGAATATTTAGTCAGAAATATTGAAAAACTGTCTCTATAAGTCTGTCTGTTTTTGTTCCAAATTTGACTTATCTTTTGAATATTGAAACAAGTTCTTTAAAAGAAATAAAAAATTAATTTTTGCAAACTCTTAACAAGAACGAAATATTAAGATTTTCAGAACTATAAAATCGATAATATAATCGTGAATATGATATATCGAATAACACACGCTTTTACAGTTTTGTTGAAACATTACAAAATTTAACTATGATAATAGATTTAAAAATAATTTTGTTGTATCAAAATAATTATATAGGACACTCAAACTAGTTGCTAGAATTTCAAAATTATTTGCAGCAGTGCTCCTCATGCTTGAAATTCCTCTCTATCTAATTATTTTAATGATTCAATAAAATTTTCAGATTCATATTTATCTAAATCTTCAGATACTTTAGCAAAATCGGTTTTTTTTGTAGCAAACAGTATACTAATAACTACAAGATATAAAAATCTAAAAAAATTTTTATTACAAAAAGTGAGAGAATTTGCAAGTGCCTCTAAAATTAAATTAAATTAAATTTTAAAACATTAAAAAAATTGAAATATTTTATTATAGTATTTTTTTTCTATGACAGCAAATGAAAAGTTCATAAAAAAGATATTTTTTTTATATTAAAATAATTTCTTTCTCAAATATATTATATATTCCTATTATATATTATTGAATTACAGTACTTTATTACTCAACGGATAAATTTTACGTTAATTTTGCAAATTTCTTCTGTACCATTCATTTCAACGCGCAAAGCTTTCTCGTAACAAACGAAAGTCGAGCGCTTGGAGAACGGTGTAGCGAGGGGTTAAGGCGTAGAGTCATAGAGGGTGATCAAGGGAGAGGGTGGTCTTGTGCTATTAACAGCTAATGAAAATTAGCTTTCGTCGGTTGATTGAGCGTTAAATCGTTCCTTTCTCGTTTTACGAGACAAGTCCATCAGGTGCACTCAAACGAACGTACTTCTGCTTCAAATTGTGAGCTTGTTACCGTCGCGTCGATAACAAATTTCTAACTCAAGAATTGAAAATGGTTTGTTGCATTCTGAACTAATTCTTTAAGTTTCAACGTAAATTTCGTTATAGTTAAATATTCGATAAACATCCATACTGAGAAACATTTCGAATCAATAATAACATTATTTTCATAGAAATATGATTTTAATTTTCTGAATGCAAAATAGAGAATAAATTTGAAAATATAATTTTTATATTAAATCCGTTTTATTGACAAATCTATTTTATTGAATGCACTTTGTATTTGCGTTATTTTTATTTGTATAGCTTGTTTTACTACAAGTTAAATGATTTGTAACATTTTTAAAACAGTTTTTATTTATTTATATCAAAAGATTGGAGCAATGCTGATTGTAACAATTAATGCAATGACTTCTATCCTGTAATCTGTATCTCGTGATTTAAACGTACGCAACGGAAAATCGGTTAGGCTGTATAGACTTTATAGTCGCTTCTGCAGTCCATTATTGCTTCGTTTAGAACATTTCTAAACATTGTAAAGCCATAATGCTCTTGCGCTAAACGAGGCCTTGTGTCGATGCACAGTCGCTGTTAGTGCCACGCAAAACTCGTAATAATTTGTGGCTTGCGTCACGAAAATTGTGCCGACCACTACAGTTTATTGATACTCAGGAACGCCAAAAATACGAATTACGAAGCAAATGGATGATGGATGATCAAAGAGTTTTCTGTTGCCAAAATTTAAATTCCTTTTATTTATGTAGCTGTCTGTGCAAGATTATTGCTTCTTTAATTTATTTAATTAATTTTATTTTTATAAAGTCAATTGGATATCTCTACACATATCTGGTCATATTTATCATGGAGACATTATATTTCGACATATTTTCACATATTGAAAAAAGAATATGTCTGATTGTAGTTTATTAAATATTCTATGATCATTGCTATTGTGCGTATGCATGCAATTAAAACTTAAGAACTCTAAACAAATAAATTAAAAATTACTAATTCCCACTCTGAGATCGTTCCCTAAGGATTTACATGGGCGGAATGTAAAAGACGTTTCGGCGAGGGCAATGTAACACTTTTGTTTACAACAGATGAGTGTCAGATCTAGATTTTTTCTCGTCCGTCGGTTAAGCTTGCTCGTCTCTACGTCTGAATAAACATATCTGATGTCTGTTGGGCCCACCCAGACACAGCCATTAAAACCCTTATGAGAAAGTCAGTCACGATATCACCAAGAAAATCCATTTTCCACTTGCAGCTTTGTAATTTTTTTTTTTTTTTTTTTTTTTTGCTAGGAGAAAAAGGAAAATTGAGGGAAAAAAAGCATCCTTGACAGATCTTGATTGATATACATATTTTTATTTAAAGACATTTACGCATCTATACTTAACAATAAATTGAGTTTGAACACGGTACACGCATTGCGCATGTTAAACAAATTAATATTTAATTAGCATTAATATTTAATTTATATTTTACATTGCACATGTTCCGCTATTAATTGCACACGTTTTGTTAGTAACTCGAACACATTTTTTATTTTCATTTTAAAAATTGTACTCCGTAATTTCTATGTCAGACAATATTTTTTTTAAATAAAAATAAGAAGCACATTAATTTTGCACAACATGACAGTTTTGCAACGTCATCTTTAGTTTTTTTGATTTTATGATATGAAATTTTGAAGTTTATAATATCAGAGGACTAAGGAACTAATAGAAGCTTTAGCTTGATTTGATTTTCCTATTCCTTTCCAAATTTAAGTTTGGTATTTTAGATAACAAAAGAGAAAATACAGGAAATTCAATATTTCGTATTTTATACATTTATTTACAGGCTAATTTACACGATTGTTTTTATGTCGCTATTGAATTACAATACATTATGCGTGTGATGTTGACAGCTACAAGATGATTGGTAAATTCAGTTATTTATACGTATTAATGTAATTCTGAAGAAAGGATTTTTTATGCACAGAAAATGTTTAGATGAAAATGCAATTGAAAGACTTGGAAATAATATCTTAAATTGGAGCATATTTTACAAATGAGCTATTAAAGAATTATGTTATAAATTATTAATTATATATTATTTAGTATAGTCAGATTTCAAACGTATTTTCAATTTTCTATTCTAAAAAATGTAGATATGCTTCTTGATTGAAGCAGTATTTAATAAATAAATACAATCTAAAAATTTCATGTGTTTACAGTTTTTATGTAATTGAGCACATTGTTGCCTTCAATTCATTTCAAGTCCTTCAATTTATTTTTTAGACAAAATCATTTTCCGGAAAAGAGTTTTCTCAACATTCGTCTCAATATATCTACTTAAAAGATATCATCAAAGTATTCTCTAAATGATATTTTGACATATGTTTCCTGAAGTACCATCATCTTTGTTTAGACGTGGAACAATAGTTGATACTTCGAAAGCAGTCTATCATTCACTTCTCGTCCTTGATTTTCGAGATTTGGTTTGGATCGAAATCGGATGTGATCGGGCTTTGTACCTGAACATGAGTGGCATGTAGGGGTGGACAAAGTAGCGGATGATATGGCAGACAATAATATGGGAAACCACTGAGCGCTTTGTTCGCGGGATGAATCTGTGAGCTCGACATTTGCCCGGGAAGTTGTCCGGAACCACGAAGAGGCAATCCCCTCAAATGTTCGTCCGGATGTACTAGAACGCGTACAGCCACGCGCCTGGCGCTTCCAGAGTTTACGAGGGCTCCCAATTCTTGCTGTTGGCGCCGCTTGGTTTTATACCTGAAATCATTAATGACAGTTAATGAAATTTCATAATTGGAAAGAAAAAATGTTTGTAACAAAATAATTTATTTTTTGAAAATTACATTTTCCAAAATTTTCGTATTAAATCTAGGAAAATAATGAGACGTGTAAGCATAGATAAAAAAAATTGCACCGTCGATTCTGAAACCAGATCTTGACTTGCGTTTCCGTTAATTTTAAGCCACGCGCTAAATCTGCCCTTTCTGGACCGGATAAATATTTTTGAGCAGCAAATCTTCTTTCCAGTTCATAGACTTGCGCGTGCGAGAATGCTGCCCTGCTGCGCTTTTTTCTGTTCTGCAAACTTTGACCTGAATTTTGCGATTCGTACGCGTCGTCCTCCGCCTCGTCTGTAAGATAAGTGAACGAACTTCTATTTTATATATATATATTGTGATTTGTTGCAATGTAAACAAGTTTCAATTAATAGAGAATTTAAAAAAATAGAGTTTTTATTATACGTAATTTCCACAAAATTTTGATGTTATCAAACACATTTTAACATATCTATAAATCGTCATTTATTAAAAGAGTAAAGCTTTTAAGTTTTTATCGATGAATGGTGGAATCTCATTTTTCGAATAACGTGAGCTTGCCGTACAAATTCGTTTGCGGACAAATATTTAGATTTGCGCGAGAATCTGCAACTATACTATAAAGCAATCGTTTAACTCGAAAGCCGGAGTAATCATCAGCGAGCAGCTATAGAGACGGTGAACGATCGGAGAGAGAAAGAACGAGAGAGAACCTCGTTGCTTTTGATGTCTCGTACAAACATTAACACATGTACTCGCTACTCCGACATGTTTATGCTTCTGTTCCGCAGTAATTCTCCTCTAAGTTTAACCAGTGGCACTAGAGTACAATCGTATTACAGATCAGACTAGCTTCTTCTACTTGGCAACGAGCTTGATCCGCTACTTTGCGATACATATCCCCCATTAATAAAAAATAACTTTTTTTAACGAGAATAATAAAAATTAATTACATCGCTGAAAACAAATAATAGTCTACGTTTTAATTTTATACTTGCAGATTTTTTTATCGACACAAAAAACTAATGTATTTCAAAAAAACTAAAAATAGTAAATCTTAAATTAAATTTATATATGTTTTTTTAATTACTCTCGATATAAAACTAAAACTTTTAGTCTGAACATATTTTCTTGCAAAAATATATTGCAATAATACTTCAATTACAGATATAAAAAAATGTCATAAATATCTGCATGATAAGAACAGTTTGCTGAAGTATCTAAAAATTTAGCTAAATATGGATTTGGAAATAATTTTATTAGAATCAAAATATTTATGTAGGATAGGACGCAAACTGGTTGCTAGAATATTAAAATTTTTTGTATCATTGCTTATCATGCTTGATATTTCTACCTAATTATTTTGATGGTTTAATAAAATTATTTTCAGATCTGTATCTAGCTAAATTTTTAGATATTTCAACAAAATCGTTTTGGGATTATTAAGAAATTTCGATATCTCTCCTCTAAAACGTGTTATCCTTAAAATACAGATTCCTTGCTTTTGATAGTTAATAATTGAAGTATCATGTTAAAGGAAGATACTTTTACGTATATTTTAAAATAAAACAAAATTTTTAATAATTTTTTTTCTAAATCAGGAAGTATTTGCAAATAAATCACAATGTTCTCCTGACAATGTCATAATTATTTCACGCTCAAAATGCTCATCCTACGTCAATGTTTATCGTCGGTGGTCAGCAGGAGACGTGGAACATTTAGAGAGATCTATATTTGATCACTTTCGACGTCGACTAGATGCCATCTCGTCCGGCTAATGCGTCCATCCTTCGTGCTCGTCAAACATCCTATGGATGTTTATATCGAGTCTATATCGAGAGTTCAGTTCCAGGCAAGCAAGTGGCGTCTACTGAGTCTGATTACATCGATGATCCTTCGAGATCACTAAAACGCTTTTCGGCTCCTCCATGGATAGACTTTATCAGGAAGGACGCAAAAGTCAGGAAGGATTTTTTCAGTTATTACCGTAGTAGTAATAAGTGGTTAAAAATAATTTGTCGTAACAACGTTGATTCTTTTGATTATCCATTATCATATTAAATGACTGGAGAGATTTCCCCTCGAAAGTGGACTCGTAATTTTCTAAGTGCACCTTGAATCGGTGCCAGCTCGTGTCTACCTCTTCACCCTCGAGCTGCTGCAAACAATATACTACCGTGCGGTTTCAGGTGACAATTCTTCATTTAAGAATAGACGCTCTTTCGTAATGTTAATTACTGTGTATTTGATGTTATCTTTACACGATCTATCTTTATAAAATTTTACATAACGTGTTTCCTATAATTTTTTTTTCTGAGTATCCTGAAATTACTGTGAATCGTATTTTGTCTTCCTTAAATCATTTTCTCCTTTGCAATATGATACGTGGATGTAATACGTCAAGTTTGTTATAAAATATAATTATCTAATTTTATCACAATTTAATACATAATAATTTGTTAAATCCGGATTGAAACAATTAATAAGTAATTAGGATCAATAATGATTCAAATTTTATGTTCTAAATGCTAAAAAATGTCTTTATTTATAACTTTTATAATTATGAAGAAATACAAAGTAGAAATCTTGCATAAATGCTGTTAATTATGATTGATTTCATAAAACAGTCAGTGCGAGGGGAGTATCTGTTTACCCTCATACTAAGATAACACTATTCGACTAAAGTAACTCTATACTTTCGTATCATTAACGAGGGCGAGTATTACGAAAAGATGGACATGACATAAAGGGATGCAAAGGTAAACTATCGTTATCTCTTGTGTGTAATATATAACGCAATGTACATATGGTACAGCTCAATTGATTACATAGAAAATATTTTAAACATAATATATATATATATATATATATACATATATATATATAAAATTGCAACATAAAATAGCAATATTGTATATTTTCGTGTAACACGTAGCGCAATACGTATATTGTAGTTAGCGAACACAAACGATTAACTAAGAATTATTGCTATCCTACATGGAACACATAGCACTACATCTGTCACGAATAAATCAATCACGAACGTTTACTCGGAAATAGTTAGCGATCGTAACCTTGATCTAAAATGGTTTCATCTAAACGAAGGTAATCTGCGAATCCTTGCGTGCTTGAGACACATAGGAACAGAGTGTGGCCAGAGATCGAACAAGTGCAAGAAGTAGCCGGTACTCGTGACGTCTGCCGAGTCGAGTGCCACTTATGCTACTAAAATTACATTCAATTACGTTATCTGCGCTCGGGTTAACTTTAAAAACCCTTGAAAAGAGCTCGTCTGTTACGTGCGTATCTGCTTAAATGACCTCTTAAGCCCGCATCCTCATATTCGATACAAGATCCTCCGGTTGGTCATCATCTTTTAGAATCTCGAAGTTATTGTTCTCGCTCGCAATATGTTAGTTAGAATTTCTTTTTTGAAAAGAATTAACATTTCGTCTCCTTTACGTAATTAAAAATAAATTTGTTATTTATCATAACATTTATAACGATTTTTTTTTAATAATGTGACCTCAATTTTTTAAGAAAATTCTGCTTCGTAGTTATATGCATATGAAGTTGCCTATCAATTATTTTTTGCAAATTATTGTTTTAATTAATTCAATACTGCAGAGTAAATAAAAAATTCAAATATAAGATGTTATTTTGATATTTTGATACTCGAGAAGAGTAAAACTTTTTTTTTTTTTAAATACGATACGTTTTTTGTTATAAAATTATGAAATTATGATAATTTATGCACATGCGAATAATATCACGTACCTAGATATTTATTTTTACTCATGTCCAAGGCTTCATCCTGCTGTCTATGAGAAGTTTCCGGTTCTTTAACAGACTGATATGCCGTCAGGTTTCCCAGAGTTTCGAAGTGATTCTTAAAAGTTCCTTGGCTCAAGTGCGGGAGGCCTCCAAAATTTGATAAATTTGCTTGCGCCAAGTTCCTCCTCAAGATATCCAACTCATGTGCCATGTTCAATTCTGGGGTGGGCAATCTTTGATAATGAATCACCTGATCGTGATCGTAATTTCCGTCGAACTGCTCGTTCTCCACGCGTTCACAGTCATGATTATGTTTTCTCATCGGCACGGAAACGGTGGCCTGGATTTTCTCCAAATCACATCTTCTCGAATCCACGCCAGAATTTTTTCGGCTCAGAATATCAGCGATACTAAAAGGGGTTGGTTGAAGGGGTTTCGGCGAGGCTTCGCTATGTTTCTCGTCCTCCATCACTCTATGCTTTGCTATTTTTCTCTTTCTCACGACGATCACAACAAAAGCTGTCTTAAAATAAGTCTTTCTATGCACTCGATGTCCTTTTTAAATTTTCTCTTCTTTAATTTTCTTCATAATTACAACCATCATTTTTATCTATACACTCCAGGAAATTCGTCTCGTCACATCTTACTAATTGTCATCGTGCAAATTCACTACCTTGTTTTTTCTTCACAAAAAATTTTGACTTCTTTCACTTTTAGAAACTTATCGAAAAAAATCGAAAAATCACACGTCGAATTTTCTCAATCACGCAGGATGTCATTCTCGCTTGTTCGTCGACACGTTAGAATGGAGGATCAGCCAACGAATGCTAGGCGCCTTCCGTGTTCACATAATCCCTGGATACTCTCGAGCAGCCAGAAAGATCGTTGGTAGGCCGACTGGCGTTATTAATTGTTATTCCCGAGTGCTCGACCCTTCCGATTCGAGTGTGCTTCGGTCAAGTGTGCTTGTCGCCCGCGGAGACTTATTTTTCGAATTACCACACTCAACCCACAACTTGCCCTTCCTCCCTCGAGAAGAGCCTCCCTCTTTTACTCGACCAACCCCCACCTAAGAGATGCTTCGCCCTCTTCTCGCCCTTCTCTTCATCCCTCTTTCCTCCTGTTTCTCTTTCTGTTTTGCTAAGATCTCTATACGTAGATGATCTCACTCGAGAGACTAGTTTTGCTAATCGAAAGATGATGCTCAAAACTTATCAAATTCCGTCGACGACTCTCTCATCAGCTATCGATCGCTCTCTCACTGTGTGTCATAGAAATGATCTTTCTTTCCTCTCCTTAACGAGCTTCGTAATGCTCTTCGTCACCCACCCTCTCAGTCTCTGCTCTCCTAAGTGAGCTTACACGCGCGAATACCGCGCGTTCTGAGGTAGGTGGAGCTTTGGGTGTTCTACGTGCGATCAGACGTGACGCTTCCGTCACGACGCAAGCCTCGCCCTACGGCCAATCCACAGCTTTTCCCGCGACGTCGCTTTTCCGCGATGGCCAATCCAGATGGAGACACGAGGTCGGGAAAGATTCTGCTACGGAGTGGGATCGCGAGAGATTTTTAGATCATCGTGATTGTCGCGACCCGCCGGAAACGTACGGACACTTTACAGATTTTCTCGTTTTGTCATTCGTGTCAGCGAAGATGATAAAAAGCTGCTTAAGTTCTTATCGATGAGAGCAATGAAGCAATCACTCACGGTGGTCATACATGATGACAGTTTCATTATTGATATATGTTTTATGATTAAATATATAAGATTTGATTAAATTGTGTATTAGTACATTAGGAAAGTAGTTATCAGATTTAATCAGATTATGTATAATCTATTGCATTTGACGTCTTTTACAACAGAATGTGATAAAGTTTTTCAATTAATATTTTGATATGTAATACGTTTCCTATTTATTCTTTCTTGTTTTTTATATTAATCATTCTTGTTATTTTTAATAAAATATTATATTTAATAACATTTTTAATAAAATATTTTTTATCAAAAATAGCACTTAAATAACCTAAAATGTATTTAAAACAATCTACAGTTCATTCACAAAATTAAAATTCTATTCACAATTTTGTATATCGTGTAATATGAAAGACATTTGAAGAGTCAGAAAAATATATAAACTCACATACATTAATTAAAATATACGACAGATAAAATTACAAAGAAAATTTTATTTTAAAGTCAAACGCAAATTACATCTAAAATGGATTTAAAATAAGATAAGATACTTTTTTTTAGAAATTAGTGAGATATTATTATAAAATAAAGCATTCAACAACAAATGGAATTATTTTTTAAAAGGCCATGTTGCTAGTTGATGAAAAATGATCGAAGTTAGTGGAATCAAACCGGATAATTTCAAAAAGTTACTTCGTTCTCTTTGTACATAGGTACAAGCGGAATGATAGATGCTACTTTTCGATGCGATACGAGAGAGAAACTGTGCGGTGCATGTATAGGGTGTGCTTTACATAACAATCGCCGCTAAAGACTCGCGGCATTGTTCGCCACGTGCTAGCACCCGAGTTCCTATGGCGGTTTAATTAAGTGTGAACCACAGGAACGTGGACTATGCCTGAGTTGATTTGATGATGACCTCACATGCTCGAGATATCGATGAGAAAATACTTTCGTTCTCTCTATCCCCTCTTTCAATAACTTATCATTGCGTGATACATCATTCTTGTCACACACGCCAATAACAAATTTTATTACCACAAAAATAATAAAAATCTTAATACAAATTAACATGTTCTTATAGGAAGTTATTTATAGTAATAGACTTTTATCTTTAATTGCGGAAATTAAAAATTTTTTGTCAAAAAATATAGTTTGGCTTTTTCATTCAAAATGACTTTTTTTGTATTAAATTATTAATTAATAGTAGAAAACTATAAACACGCTTTAACGTTACAACGGCAATCAAGACGATCTAAGAATATTTTTTCTATACTTTTTTCAAATAAAAAAATATTGAGGAGGCAGCTCTTATCTTAAAGTATATATTTAATTATTTGAGATATTTTATCATCTTTTATAATTATTTTGATATAAAATTAAATCAACAGTTATTTTCTTGTTTTATAATACGGAATATGAAAAATTTATGAATATTTAAATTATGAATGACACATAATCTTTCCTGAATTCTGATAATTACTTAAAATCAACAAACTTTTTTTGAAATAAAGAACAAATTGTATCAAATACAACCATTATGCTTTAAGGATCCGGACCGGAAATTGGAAAAACGTCATCCGCCATTTGCTCGTTACACTCTATTATACACAGACGTTCGGAGACCAATCTTAAGTCTACATACCGAGACCTCTTTTTCTTGATCCGATCTAATCAATAATAAATTATAGGGGGATGGTGGTACATCTCTCCCCTAAAGCTAAGGTTCTGACCCTCCCGCTCAATTGGTCGCAATTCTTAAAGACCTTAATTGGCGCGGAAAATTATACCTTATTTCAGTTACCCCCCCGAACAAGACCGGCGTCCGCCCTTCGCCGATTTCATCCTTTCCTCTATTTCGCTACACTTTGTTGCCTCTCGTCTTTTCCTCTTTCACTCGATTTTTGCCACTCGGATATTTCTTTTTATGCTATAAGCAATCGTTCGAAATATCGAGATCGGGTATATAGAGCAAGTGGAATTTTTATTGAAAGACACGTCGTGAGATAGGTGGACCAATTACGGGATTAAGTATCGGTCGTTTACGAAATGAAGTCTCTGTCAGCGAACATTATCTCGCCAGCATCCACCAACTCTGGCAGTCGTCATTTATATGACAAGTCGGACTGTTGCGCAAAATGTCACCGGCCTCGATATTTGTCTTAAACAGAGCTTTGCGGTTACCCTTTTAACAAGCTCGTCTTCGCCTGTCGCATGAAGAGAGCAACTGGAGATGTCCCATAAAATCAAATAGTTCTGTACAAGGCTCTTTCCGAGCCCAATTTAACCGGCAGTCAATAAAGACTGCGAACTAACGATGGAACTCGTTCAACGACCGTATCGAACGAAAGCGAAACGTTAACGTAAACTGAAAAACAATCGTCAGCCACGGCGGCTGTCACTCCAACGAGGAGTTGGCATCCGCGTGGCAGAGTCATCTGTTCCTTACGCGGTCGCGATCGTTTATTTTTCCAGAATGGTCGCTAAAATACTTTCGTTCCGTTCGGTCCTCCAAGTAACTTTAACTATTTATAGTGGTCCACCTAAATGAATTATTGGAGCATTTTTTTACGGATAAGGTCGAAGTTCAGGCGAATCAATGAACGAACAGGACTTATTAGAGCTTATTCTGTAATCTGAATTTATCATATGTTTTTAAATGATATTGATTAAAATAATCTTTGTTATATAAATAAATTTTTTAATTAAAACAAAATAAATAATTGAAGAAAATATATGACACTTTTCTCATAAATTGTATAATATATTACTTTTTCTGTAATAAAACAAAATAAGTTGCTATTTAACATAATAAAAGGATCTCATAATAATGTAAAGAAAATTGAGTCACGGTAAAATGAATAAGTTTTAATATATAATGTAGCTTATAATATAGAGAACAAAACATGTTATAAACGCAAGGCTCAATAATAGATAGTTTTCGAATTTTGTACATACATCAAAGTAATTAAACTTATGCTGATAGAACACCTTATAAAATTAAGCATCTTATAAAATTTAAAAAATTATAAATTTATAAAAATATATAATAATAATAAAATATATATTGTAAATAAATCTTAAATTTTAGAATATAAAATTTATAATTGTTACACGTTAATCGTAGGTTATTAATTTCAATAAATATATTTTTTAATGATGTTATAATGGCCTTAGAAGTTCGAAAAGTCACGAAAAATCGACAAGGAGAAGCTAATCGAGATTCATGATGCAGAGTCAGAGGAAGAGAAGAAGAAAGAGGAAAAGGGAGAAGAAATGTGAATGAGCGGGAGTGGCGGCGGCAGCATACACTAAGCACTAATATTACGTCTCTGGACTGACAGACGCGCGGACTTTAAAACCCAAGACTAACAAACAGTTAGCAGTCATCCGGTCTTCTTGCTTTTATATTCCTATGCGCACGTTCTCGCACGCGGCCGCCCATATCGCGCGCTAACGCTCGCGCGAGTAAATCTCTCTTTCTCTCGCCTTGCACTCTGGTTACTTTCGCGTTGTCAAACGGCGATCGAAATTTCCTGCTCGCCTTCGCCGAAGACAGAGACAAGGTTTCCTGTCGACGGGGAATTTCGAAGAGAAGTCAAGCAAGCCCTCGTCAAAGCTGAGAGCGCGACTTTCGCGCGGGAATAGACATTCTTAGATATCGTTCGCAGAAGGATTGCTTCTATCGCGATGCCTTGATGTGATATCCGTGATATCATCACATATAGATTGACATTCACATACATATTTGTGTATGAATTTTATTAGTTTGCTTTATTTCATTTTATTACATATAAATAATCTTGCACTTCAATAAACAATAAATAAATCAAATCTTTACTGCGAATACAATTGTATTTTGGGGAAACTGAAAGAAAATAATATTTTCTGTGATGCAGCCGTTTAAAATAAGAGTAAATCTTATCAATGATTAAAAATTGGGTTAAGAGTCATGGCTCACAAAGAAACATATAGCAGTAAGACGTAAACAATAAGCGATTTGACCAATCATAGTAGAGAATATAAGTAATAGTAAGTCCAAAATGTTAATTTGCTGATTGCATACATCTTGCTATTCATGTTTTTGATGTGCCATGACTTTTAGAATTCATCTTTATTTTTATTTCTTGGTATTCTTCATCTTCTATTGATATTTTAAATCTTTGTAAATAATGATTACATTTTATTATTTTTATAAATATTATGGACAATAAATCTGTTTCTTTTCTTAAAAATACTTATAATATTATTGTAATTACGATCAATATTAAAAAATAATTATCCGTGTCAGATATAACTTTCAAATTGTATGAAATAGTTTATTATTTATATTGATTAGTCTATATAATACATTATTCTTAGTTTTTAAAATTAAAATTATCTTAATATCAATATAGAGAAATTATCAGTGTAAGAAAATGAAGCAATAAAAAAATTGTGAAAAAATATATTTTATCATCAAAAGATACTAAAAACTACATATAGCAGTTTGTTATCTTAGATGGAGACTTACATGGGAAGATATCTCCTTTGATAATCGAATCCTTTGATATTTGCCATGATGATTTTATCATCAAGAGATATATAGGAGAATTCTCGTATATTAATATTTATCTGATGTACATGCATTTTCTACTCTACCAGCCGGTGTGAAAGGAGATTTCTCGATTATACCAGCGTATAGTTACTTTGAAAATCCCTATAGATGGCTGGCGATAGTCGTGATTCTTCTTCTGCTGAACCTCCTGCACATTCAGCTCTACCAGTAGAACGAATCGTAATAGCTCATAAATCCCTGTTTTTTCCCTAGGCATCAGATCTTTTTATTATTTTTGACCAAGCGAGTGTGAATAATCGAATAATTATCTTTCCAAGTCATAATTAGGCCACCACAGAGGATCTTTTTTTCAAAAGCCATCGTGCTCCGGAATTAAAAATTCAGATAGAATGACATTTCGTGTAACATGCATTACTAATTGCATTACTAATCACATTACTAATTATCTTCGAAGTAAATCGTCATATGAAATGATGCTGAATTGTTAATTCCAAGATGTATACAAATTTATGAATAATTATTTAATACTACATTTTTACATGTTATTAAATTACAAGCAAAATTATTAATATAACGAAATTTATATCGAATTTTTTTAGAGACATATTTAGTTTGTAAAATAAATCGGATAATACGCGAAATTAGTTTTGGAATTAAAGCATATAATTTATTCTTCAGATATTTTTAGTAAGATTGCATACGTGCAAAGAGTTAACAAGAGATTTGTTGAAACGTCGTCAATGTCGTATCTTTTTCGCGGATAATCCTTTCACCTCACTTCAAGGACTACGGATAAGAAAAAGAAGAAATAGGTCCATTGGAGTGGGCGATCTGCGAAAGAAAGAGAACGAGGAAGAAATAAAGAGTATGGCGGACGCGGAGCGTGGCGGGATCCTGGTAACTCCTGGGGGTCATGATTAATCAATTAGCAATCTTGGAAGCCCCTTTAAAAATCGACGCCGAGGAGAGGGAAGGTTCGGAGCAAAAAAAAAGGATAGCTGCCCAAAGGAGCCGCCAATGACGCGGCTGAATCCGTTGCACGACCGCACTGTCAACCGATTTTCGAAAAAATTCGATCACGTCGATTGTTTGCCCTGCCGATCGCACTCCGTTTGGATCCCATCTCATCTTCTGCTTCTCTCAACAAAGTTCTTCATCAACCGACAAATTCTATTATGTCGACTGAAAGAAAAGATTCCCCTTCATCTCTTTTAGCGGTCTGTTTCGATCCATTGAATGGCGTAATTAAGTTGTAAGTGAATTAATTTTGAGAACAGTAAGGGATTTAGAGACGAGCCTTCAAGGGTGTCGATCATGAAATTTTACAAAGTATTTCCAGATGTAGGATGTTCTCAAATGACTATTTGAAACGATTATTAAACTAAATGACTATTTGAAACGTAATTAGTTAATGAAACTCTTGAAAAAACGATAAATATTACATTTCTCTAAAATATTTATTACGCTAATATTAAAAGGATCATTGCAGCATTTTGGCAAAGTTAAGTTAAAGAAATTATGTTTTAATCATTCGAATATCATTCGCGTGCAATATATCGTTTAAAAGCTATAATGTCCAAGTTGCACATGACATCGGTATGTTTTCAGCATGCGGACGTGTTCGATCATAGGAAGCCCGAATTTTATTGTAGGTCCAAAAGCGGCTAAAAGCGGCTGCATAAACCCTTCAGGTCACTCAGGACGGTTATCTCCTCCTTCCTGAAAGCTTTTTATTTTATTGCTGCATCCTCCTATAATGCATACCTCGGGACGTGTTCTTACTTTTATTACAAGCCTGTGTCGGCAGTCTTTGATTTAATTAACTCTTAAAGTTCTGTTACCTTATCCGTTACCGACACGTTTCCTAAACAGCAAGAAGATAGAAATATCAAGAGAAGAAACCACTCTGATTCTGTGTGAGAAAACTAACATTGAGATTCTTTATGAATAACAACTACAATAAATAATTGCAATAAATGATATAACTACAATACATGATTTTACTTACTCCTTGATTCTCTATCTTCTGCATTTGGGACATGTGCCATTGATACTTTCAATATTATTTCATATTAAAGTAGATATGTAAGTAGATACATAGTAACGTATATTAATAATTACAAGTATTCAATTACAATAATAATATTTATATTAAAATGATGAGTGGAACTTTGTATTTAAAGTTAAGATTGTTTTATATTATTCCGAGAAAGCCTCCAAATCATTATATGATTGATTAAGTAGACACCGTATATGTAGAGGAGAAATTATCATTTCTATTATTTTATTTAACATTCGAAACAGCTTTGCCATCTAGAAACTGTATAAGGTAAATATAACCTTATATTATCGAAGATAATTTTCTTGCTTTCGTCTCATCGCATTCACAAAGCTGCACTGCCACGAGTTATTAGTCGGATACCTGATTTTTAATTATTATGTAAGTTAAATATTTACAATCTTGTTATAAAGGGATATTATAAAGAGAAAAACTAATAGAAACAATAAATAAATTAAATTATTATTAATCGTTTGTCGTGACGTATAAATGCATCGAATAGGCTCGTCTTTCCTTAATGATAACTATTCTATGTTTGCAATTTTACGATGTTTTTTCCAAAAATATGAATTATCGCCGTGAAGAATTTTTTAGGATGGTGTAGCTAGGAAGAAAGCAACAAACATGATGATAATAATTTAAATGTTAAATACGACTTTAATTTATCAGATAAATTGTTGAAATTGTAACATTAGATAAATAACGCTTTATTGTCTAACAGATAATAATTTTGTTCCATGTTATAGAACAATATACTAAACCACATGTGAGAGAAAGTATTGCGAGATTTTTACGCTTAATTTATTTATAGAATTGCAATTCGATTACATTAGTCACGCATTTCGATTACATTATCATGATATTTTTTCTAGATTATTAGTATCCAAGCAAATACAGATTTGAAAATTGCAATAAAAAAATATTCTGAATATATTTTCATTAACAATTTGTTCTTTACGTAAAAAATTCTGCATCACGTTGATGTTGCATTTCAATTTATTCTTAACACTAAAACCGTAGATATGTCACTAGAATTCCCGAAGATGTCAATTTAATAATTTCTTATTCTTTTTTGCGCTATATATTTTATAAAAAAAAAAGACAAAATTGAAATGATTAAGTCAAAATGCACCATCAGTTCTATTATATAGTGTTTAAAGGTATAAAGAAATATCCTAAGTAGCGAATCTACAAAGATCCAAGAGAATCAAACAAAGATTTCTCTTCAGGATGAATTTAGGAAGATACGATCGGACAACGGGAGAGATCGTTGACATGAATAAATGAGAATTTTCCGAGTTCACGGCGCGGCAACGATCGATCCTGTCATCGAACGAGAAAATTGCTAGCAAGACTTCTCGATTAATTGTTTAATTAGAGTCTCCGTATATCTACGTAGGATCTAAGCTGGTTGAAGACGGGAGGAAGAAGGAAGGTACTGATCTCCAGAATCGCTCGATCTTCTCGCGCCCTCGGGACCGAGCATTCGCGTGACCCGCTAATTTCCCTAATAGATTAAGTATCGGAAGAGGTTGTCATTTGGCTGGCACGCTAAGTGAGGCGAGCACCGAGCACCATTGTTTCACAAACAAAAGCCGGCCGCTTTGCGAGTCATGGCGGCGCTCTTTGAACGCCCCTCGACCAATCAGTGGGCGCCTTTAGAGCGCCAAGTACAAAAGAAACCGGCCGGAGATGATTGAGATTTTCTGTGTGTATTGCCGTTGCCTTATACACCTCACAAAGAGAGAAAGAGACGAAGGTATGGAGAAAGGGAGGAGAGAAAGCGTGGTGACGCTGAAGCATAAGAAAGGAGAGAAGGCACGAATTTTAGAAATAGATGATAGAGAAACAATACTGATCGATAAGAAATGAGAGAAAGGTTAATAAATACTCAGCACTTTCATCACTTAATTTACATGTTGTGCAATTTTTATGCGAAGAATATTTATATGTTTATAAATATCAGTCAGTCAGCTAAAAGCTCAAATCAATTCGTGACACAAACGAATAAAACAAATACTATATATATATATATATATGCAAAAAGTTGCCATTAAACACGTTCGCTAATGGATTAGTGTTTCTATACACGTACCTACGGTATATTTCGCAGTGCCTAAATGCAGCGTTTCATGGAAATGTACTTAGGAGCACATACATCCGGTATTCTCAACTGTTTCTGTGGAACAGAACGGAGATGGTCGTCAACTGTGAACAATTCCAGTTTACGTGTCGAAGGAAAATAATAGCTCTTTTCAAATTTAGCACGGAATAGTCATTGTATAATCGAAATAATATCGAAATTCCACGAGAGAAATATCGTCCAATTTTCTAAAGATACACATGATTTTATATTGGAATGTATTACATCTGCTACAGTAGATGTTACATCAAAGTCGTATCCAGGATTTACAGAAATGTTCACTAATTGTGAGAGTTCCTGAGACTGTACGGCATCTAATAATTTAAAATTATCAATGGTGACGATGCGTCTACAACAAACCACAGTCCTCTTATCGATGTCCTTTTTCACAGAAAGGCCAAACTACCAAATACGCTCCCATCAAAATGTGTATCGGATACTATGTAGTTATTTGAGAGAAGCAAGGGAACAGGGGATCGAGGTATAAGATAGACGCGAAAAGAGGATGGAGACAAAAAACGGACGACGACGGAACCGCGCGCGGGGGCGAGCGGAGTTAATGTGGAAGAAGAGGAGGCCCCTCGCGGACTTACGACCCTCGGTCGACCGCGGGCCGGACTAATGATCGAAGAAAGAAGCCGCCTAAACGACCCGTGTCCTCGGGTGTTAGGCTCTCCTTAGATCAGGCCCGATTCGCCGTAGAATCTAAAAGGCCCCCTCGTTACCGACTGCCGAAGACGCCGGCCGTGGGAGTCACTACGCTGATTTTTGCGCCTGTGAAGACGGAAGTACGCATGATTGAGATCAAGATGCATCAGAATGCATTGCAATAAGAGATCACGTAAAAACGGCTTCACGTAAAATGAGAAAGATCTAAAAACCGCCTACATATTATATCTCTGTATCTTTTAAACGCAATCCGATTGTCCCAAATATGCATTTTGTGTCATTGTCTATCTAATGCTTGTTTCCACAATGTAGATTTACTTTAATCTTGATTCGACTTCTAAAGATTAGAGTCCTAAAGATTAGAAAAAGAGAAATAAAACGAATTCCTCATGTTTTTCTAATCTTTAAAACTAGATTAGAAAAAGATGAAGAGTAAGTTGAACCGAGATTAAAATTAAATCACATTAATAAAAATAGATTTAAAATGATATTTCTAATAACCAAAGATAATTCTTGTTCTTAATTTGACATATTTTTCGTATTATAATGAATCATCCGGTTCTCGGTGGGCTACTATAAATATTCTAGACATTCCACAGAGACTTAAGACATCGACTTGGAATTATTATTACCCCAACGCGCGTCAGCTATTCACGGAATTCCGATTATTTTCGCAATTCTACGTCAGTGAAGAAAGTAACAGATAATTTTTACGTTTCGATAGTATCGATGATCTTTTCTAATTCGCAAAATATAAACAATGTTACTCCTCGACACAAACGTCATCTCCTAGACTAGACGTCCCGCGGCGATGGGTGTTGAAACGGCGAAAAAACGCACGTACATACATATATCGAGTAATTAACCAAACGAGACAGGGATCTCCCTATATCGAACATTATCTGGCCCATGTCGAAACACCAGTGAGCGATTTCGTCCGTCTTGTTCGTTCCCTCGCTCGCTTCGTCTTCGTCACACCCCCGTGACACGTTTTAACCCTGTCCTGCTCGCACTCCCCTACGCAATGCCCACCAGTCGTCCTTGTCGCACACCTCCCTTCCTTTCCTTGCCACACCTTCTATCACTCAGTCTTCCTCTTTCTCTCTATCGTTCTTCAATTCCCCCTGTATTGTCATCTCTTTCTTTCTCTCTTACAGACTCTCATGCAAGACTCGTCTCATCTTCCTTCCTCGCGTTGCTTGGTTTCACCCACCCTAAACGATCCTCTCGCTCGCGCTTGAATGACGCGCATGGCGCGTATAATTTTCATATAGTTCCCTCTCGCTCCTAACCGTCGGCCGGCGAGCGAGCCGCCGGCTCTCTCGCGCCCGTGGCGGCGCGGATGAAGGAGAGCGGCGCCCTTTGAAGTCCAGTTGGGAGCCAATTACACGAGTCACACAGGGCCGCACGCACTGTGCGGCGCGGCGTGGCATGGCGTGGCGTGGTGCGGCACCGAAAATATTATTGCGCCCTCGCGCGCTCGGAGATCGATTAAAATCGAGAATTATGATCGTAGGCGCGCGGAACGCGCCGTGGAAAAGGCCACGGGAGTTGGGGACAGAGAATTAAGCGTTTAAATTAATTAATGATCGGACCGGCACTGACGGCTGTGCGCGGAAGCGGATGGAACTCGCGGTAAATGACATCGATTCGTTAGTCTAGTAGTGAGAGTTCGATGTAATTTATTGAGGCTCGAAATTCAAAGGATTTTGTACATTTAAAAATACATTTTCCATATGTTGGGAAAGTAAAAAAGCTTACGATAAAAAGAGCTATTTGTAAATTTATAAATGAACATTTTTAGTTAATTATCTAGATCAATAGTTAATCAGTTTCATTTAAGTTACAATATTTATAAACGCGTTAAAAACCAATATAAAGTTTGAATAGTAGATAATAACAGATAATTATATATAAATTTGTCTCTCTTCCTATTTCATTTATAATAATAATAATAGTCAGTAATAATAAAAATAATAATAATAATAATAATCTTTATTGAAGTGCAAAATAGTAACAAGAGTACAAGTAAATACATTATAAACTAATGTACAATAAAAGAGAAAAAAGGCATCTCAAAAGATGAGGCATCAACATAATGCTGTCTTGAAATTTAAAATTTGCGTAAATAATTTGATTTTTGCAAACCTTTTAATTATAGTTAATTGTTAACTCGTACAATAATTTTTAGTTAAGCACCGCCTTAAGTATGAGAATTGTAATAGCATAGAATATTACTTGCGTAATGAACTTAACTTATCGTTCACGATCTGAGTAACTTGTTAACGCTTATTAGACACGTAAATGCCTATTAATACGATGGTAATGCAAAGGCATCGAAAGGATCGAAGGCCGGCATCATACGCGTTTTGATACGAATCGTTAACCGTGACTAAACGACTAATTATCTTGTCCAAGTTTTTATGTTGTACAAATCGATCGTACGAGTCGATAAAATATTCGTCGTAGAAATCATGTTCGTATCAGTATTTAATGCATAATAATTTACTTGATTTATTCCATCTTTGGATTTATTCCATTTTCTAAATTGGAATACCTTTCTGTAAGTTCTTATGCAACAACACTATATATATGAAAAAATAATACATTTCTCTCTCATAATTCGTAAATAATAGATTGTAATATGAGATTTATAAAAACTTGAGATCGAAATTTTCCTATAGAAATTTTTACTGACTATTTTATGTCATTTTCAAATAATGAGCAATGACGGATAGAAGAATCGTCTGCCATTGCATGTCCAATTGATTTCTTGAAATCAATGTCACAAATTGAAGATCACAATCCTACGCTTCCGGACATGTTTTACTAGATTAACGAAAAGATCAAAAATCAATTGCGAGAATGAATCACGACACTTTGCGTTTATTGTTGCTCCAGCCATGCACGTGCCTATCTACGACACGGTGCTTGGTACGGCGCACCATAGCAGCCCGATGCCCACATGCTTTCGTATCCACGC
>NW_017259336.1:368646-402009 GCF_001594045.1 Atta colombica | reverse complement strand
AGAGAGAGAGAGAGAGAGAGAGAGAGAGAGAGAGAGAGAGAGAGAGAGAGAGAGAGACTGTTATGTGTAGGGTGGGCAGAGAGGTTAGGAAGGAGGGAGAGTTGTGAGAAGGAGGTAGGGTGTGCATAGTGTCGGTCGTAAAGTTGCAAAAGCTCGCGTGCTAAAACGCAACCTCGGCCAACGCGCAAACCAACGAGAGTGGCAAAGCCCGGGTTTCATCGTCGTTTCAAATACCCGAGCTGAGCTGTCACGAACGATCTTCTCTCGTGACGAAGTTCGCGGCTATTTGACCCTCCGCGCTGTGGTAACCTGCTTTGCACCCAAGTAACGTGCACGCCGCATGCTTAACGAGAAGTGCATCTACTGTGGAAAACCCCGGCGATTCTACTGGCGTGTCCACGAATAGATGCACGTAGTATACAGCCAGGTATCTACTGCGGTTAAAAGATATATTTTTTTTTATGATGTCGTAAAAATACGTAAAATTATAGTTAACGTTTGTAAAACAGGAAGTTGGTTAAGTCGTATCATTGAACTCTCTAATAAAGATTTATCTCCTGCTATATTTTTTATTACGTTGTGAATTAGTTACTCTTTTTGCGTGTGTGTCCGCCGGAATATCTCCTGTCATAATATCCTGCAGCTTTTATATTTGCAATAATTTCATAAAAGTTTGTTTATTGACGGAGGGGGGTGTTGTAATCGTAACACAACGTCAACTTGATTATGTTTCTTATCTCACGGCACGGACCACCCAAACGGTGCGTTCGTTTCCCATCCGATGACTGCAAGTACGCCTCGAATCCTCCCTTTTCCCATTCCCGTAGATAGAACCAACGGAAAGGGGCAACGAGAAAGAGGAAGAAAGAGCGAAAGAGAGCGCGAGATTTGCGGTAGAAGAATGGACCAGGTGGCGTAAGAAATTAGTGGTGGCCAAGCAAGCACGGGCGTTCTCGCCCTCAAGGTCTCTAATAGCCTGAATCGTATTGACGATGCCACCCCTGCAGTTTCCCCCGCTTCCTCCTCATTGGCATTACCCTTGGCATCTATAGCTCAATTTGCCGACACCTCGCTAAGTATAGGTTGGGTGGGTGGTCCTTCCTGGAGACTACGGGACCTACGAGCGCGGTGGAGTGGATCTGACCCGGGACGATATAGGTGAGACAGAGCGCGCGAGAGGGTGAGAGATCGAGGCACTGAATGGTGGAGGCAAGGGGATTACAGCTCATATATCTATCGAGCCATGAGACAATGGGGCCCTCGATCGAGCCGGCATCTTCTGATCGGCCGTGAAGAGCGGCGCAGGAAACGCGCCCGCCCCACCCATCGCTTCGACTCGCGCGAACGTATTTACGCATCGGATGCGCCGAATTCAGCTCTTCGTTTTGCATATGTTCGGTACCACCTACACGTACCGTGCGTGAACGCTTTCAGTCGGCTGACGATGACCGATTGAAAAGAGAAATCTATACGAGACCTCAGGTTAGAGTTGAATTGCAATAGAATCAAATCGCTATTACAAAATGGGGTGAAATTGTACTCTAAGAAAGATATATTTATTATAATACTCTCTTGCAGAAATTTAATACTGAAAGATAGTGATTAATTACTTATTTTTAAATTAAATAATTCCATGAGAGACTTTTTTATTTATTGTAATACTCTTACAAAAATTGGATTCTCTCTAGAAGAAAGTGATTAATTATTTTTTTGGTATTAAAAGCACTTTCAATATTTTTAATACTCAAAATAAATTTAGTTTTAAATTGGTCAATATTAAATTGAATTCTATTCAAGGGAAAAGTAAAAAAAGTTTAGGCATATGCTTTCTAAAATCACTGCAAATATTCGAAAGTTTGGCATTAAAAGGATTCTGCTACAAGCTGCTGCATTAGACTATGCTAATTTTCATGGACGTAAGCGAAGTACTCTTGTTGATTTTGTTGGCGAAATACACGCTATACAGTGGTGGTTTCACAATTCTTGTACTTTCGCTGTACTCATCGTCTACTGATTTGAGCCGTTCGTAATGGCGGTCCAGATGGCGGATGGCATTGTCTGGGAACGTTTCATAAAATGGTCAATATTCGCTTCAGACACAATGTCTTTTGACGTTGATGGGAATCATCATCTCTCCGCAAAATATGCTTCCGAATGGAGAAGTCATCTTAATACAAGGGATGCGGTGACGTATTAAGATGGTAGCCGACACGTTTAATTGACGTTCCCATTTGCATGAGACACGTTCGACGCGTTAACCGCTATTACAAGACGTTAACATCCCTTTGTCACTTTACCAAGCAACGCAATGAATACAGGGTTATTATCTACGATACAATCACATCATTTTAAAGTCGTTTTTGTGTTTTTTGCGATAATATAAGTTGAATAATTTATATAATATGAAATCGTTATTGATCTTTTTATTTTCTTATATTACCTCTTTTACTGAGATTTTTTTTTTGTATTTGCCACGTCACATATATTGTGTCAGAAATATATAAGAATATGTATTCGTGCTGTCTTCTCTGCATTTTTATATATCAAGTTCTTTGATAATTAAGGATAATAGAATGGTTCTTTCTTAAAAAAAAAAGTGTTTTACGGGTTTACGCAATGTAAGTAAAACATCTTCCTTACTACTTCTTCCTCTATTTAGTGCGCCTAGACAACCTGTCTCGGCAGTGCACGCACAATGAACATCTCTTCTATCTTTTATCGCGCAGAACCAAAGAAGCAGAGCCGGCGTACGATTAGCGAGGATAATATTGCGGTCTTCTGACCGCAGTACTTTTCCGGCTCGTCATTAATGTTTGTATGATAATGGCGAAGGTGTGGAGAAATAAGAGATATTCAGGGAGAGAGAGAAAGAGAGTACGAGATGGTCCGATGGCAAAGCGAGAACGAAAGGAAGACCGAGCGACGAACGCGAAGGAAAGGAATATGAAGCGAAGAAGGAAACGAAGAGAGTGGGCGCACAAAGAGAAAGAGAAGTATGGCGTGAAGGAGGTGGAAAAAGGACATGGAATGAGGTACGAAGGGGGAGGAAAGCGGTCCTTTTGATGGGGCCTTTGTCGGGTCTCGCGGCGCTTTGCGATTTGCAACTAAAATCGTCGCCCTCTCTGCCCGCGTCCGCCGCTCCGCGCCTCGTCGAGTGATTTGCTGCGAATTTATTAATGCGACGATCGGCGCGACGATCGAACGCGCATCGTTTCGTACCGAGTTTGGGCTGGATTCGGTACACGTGCGTATTCAATCGAGCTTCTGAATTTCAAGTCAATGCAGCGTCGCTTCTTTGCTGACTGAATTACGATATGGACGATTCTTCCTAGATATGATAAGAAGATAAACAATTGCGGATGTATGCCACAGAAATTCGTAATTTCTATATATGCGAATAATAATAAGATAAAACAATGTTTTGATTAAATCAACAAAAAAGGTTCAATAGAACTAACATTTTGGTGAGTCCAAATAGAACTTTTGATTATCACAATTAAAAATTCTATTTGATTTCGCTAAAAAGACCATTTTTGTTGGATCTTTTTATTGGTTTCAAAATTGATTTTTTTTTCAGTGATGGTAACTTGAAACTTTAGACTCGAAATATCTGAAATATAAATTTAAACGTTTATGATTTTATAACTAATATGTATATAAAATATAAAATCCAAGATTATCACATAAAATCTGCCGATTGGAAAATTATGAGAGTATCGCGGCAAAAAATCTGCTAGAATCCCTGTAGCCTATATTCCAGAAGCAAGTCGGTTGGCGATGCAACTTTTCGTCGAACAATTTCGCGAGGCATCGCGGCCTGTTACGAGTCCGGCCGTATGGTAACAGGCGCAGGGAAGATCGGCGAGAACGTAGATCGTCGAACCACATAGTCGAAGAACATGAGCGTGGAAATATGAATAATATAAGCGCGAGAAGGACGGTGGGCGAGAGCCAGGCTGAGGAGCGAGAGCGACTACGCTGAAAAGGGAGAAAAAGAGAGAAACCAAGAGAGCGAGGCACTCTCTTGGTAGGCAGCGGTTGAGGAGAAGGAAGAAACGCGAAGGAGCGCGGGTAGGGACCACCCCGTGGCTCGTCGGCTCGTTTGATCTTCTCCCACCCTGAGACGGTCCTTTACCCCCTGTCATCCCCCTCCGAGCGGGCCTCGTGTCGTCTCGTTCCTACTTATTCGCCGACCGGTATCTTCGTCTCGTTCCACCTGCCATCTCACTTCCACGCGGGTCGGCCTTCTCTCTTCCTTCTCTCGTCTCGTGATCTCTCACCTGCGGAGAAGAGGCGTCCGACACGTCAGAATCACACCTTCTATGACTACCCGCTCACTAATAATCCGAAGCTCCGTGCTGTGGTCCTTTTCTCGGGATCCGTGGAATCCTTCGAGAGGCGATGGACGCCTTTTGTCTCTGCCCTGAGTGCCGCACGGATGCATCTTCTCTATTGGCAATTTAATGAAACTGAAGATTGCTAATGTATCAAGTAATTTATTTAAACCTTTCTTAATTTTCAAAAAACGTCATTAAAAAGTTATTTAAAAAATCACATAGAACATATTTCTATATTTATAAATAATTTTTAATTTTTTAATAATTTTGATTTAAATTGACAATACAATTGAAATAACTTAAAAAAAAATTAAAGTATAAATGATATGTATATAGCGAAATTATTTTTTGTGACACAACCTAAAATGAATATTAATTGTTATGGTTTTGAAATTATTAGTATGAATTTATTGCGATATGTGAAAGATAATGTGAGAAATTGAAGAGAATATAATCAGATAATCAGATTATGTGTATCCATTAAACTATAAAATACAGGGAAATTAATTTCATATTTATCAAAACATTTGTAGTTGAAATATACAATATATACATGTTATATCTGAAATCCGCTTTGTCCGTCGGACAAGAAACAAAAAAATTTATAACAGTATTTCTAAGAAAAACATTAATTGGTTAATTCTGTACATTGAGTCGTGCAATACAACGATCGTTAAAAAATTAAATATTGAATACGATTATGTCTCATTTTCGTTCTTTTCTCATTCTTCAACGAAGAAGATGTCACTATCGAACAAATTTGCCAAAGAGAAGCAAAATTTCTTAAAAGAATCCATGGCACGAATATCGAGCATCGGCGTGTTTTGTATGGCTGAGTGTTATTCGAAGGCGCTACTTAATTATCTCGCAGCCTCTAATCTGCCTGAGCCGACTTACACACGCCACGCAGCGCATCTAGCGGACGTTACTTCGGCCCAACCTATGCCTAAATCTAAATCTCCTTTAACTGGAGGGCAGGCTGCATAACGATCGTATTCAAAATATTACGCATTCTGACGTGAGCTAGTATCGACAATGGCCTGAAGGAACTCATATAAAATTATTTGGACAATAACGCATCGTTACTGAATGAAGGATTGGGAGTGATACTATAATTTAACCATTCATCTTCTCACACAAATAATTCAAGAATTTGAAAATTCTGTCCTAGATCCTAAATTTACCTTCACATGAAGATCGAAGTAAAAACATAAAACATAAAACTCCAAATCGTCAGGAATTTTAAATATCGTAAAGAAGAGTCGAACGGATCTGAGAATATTTTGTTTTAACAAATCGCAAAGTTTAAAGGATTAGAAATATCCCGCAAAAGATCCTAAAGGATCCAAACAGGCGGCACATTCTTAAAAAATCCGGCAATCTTAGAGCAGTCGTAGACTTACTAGATCACAGAGCCACTGGATCTGGAACTTCGATCTCTGTGATCTAGTAAGGACCGGATCTCTCCGAGAGATCCGATGATGTACAGAACCTCGGGAACGCGGCGGAACATCTTTGAGCGCGGCATCGCATTAGCGGAGGGCGCGGAGAACGCCACCGATAAATTTCTCGTGAAACTGGAATGCCGGGGACCACCTCCACGCTTACGAGTTACAACACCTCTCTCGACCGCCGCCGCGCTTGTGCCGCGCCGATCGGACAAACTGCCGGACGGCCGGTGATCTATAGTGGTGTCCCGGTACCACTCGGTACAATAATCGAAGTGAGAGCGAGAGTGTAGAGTATCCGGTGGTCTGTAATCAGGAGCCGAGCCGCTAGCAGACCCTACCTCTCGGTCCCGGAGCCTCCTTACCATTAACCTATCCGGTACCCGTTCCGTTCCGTCAACCTGACGTCATCGTAATTCGTGATCATTCCATACGCACGCATAGCACCTCGCGAGCAACGCCATTCACCTCGAGTGATTCGCGAAACAAGGTGAAATTAACGCACACGGAGAGCCTTTTTGCGAAGAATCGACTGTTATTAGATTACCGTTCCATAAACGCTCGTCCTCTTGTTAGCAGGCTATGCGCCATGACGTTTGCCGCAGTGGTAGTTTTCTGCGTCACATTTAGGATCTTTAAAATCATACATTCAATAATCATATATCAGTCCTTTTTCCACTCCGTCTTTCTTTCTCTAATTATTAGAATGGAAGACATGAGAGACGATATGAACAGCATAAAAATACCAACCAATATTTAAGAAAATACATCATAAAGCGTTAAAACAATAAATATTACATAAAACAAACAAGTTTTAAAAAATTTAAATAGATCATGTTTGTATCAGAAGTAAAAAAAATTTTAACTAAGCACTTTGTGTATAGGGTAATGCGTCCTTGCATTTCCACCGCACGGTTCCACTGGCAGTGTATACAGCAGTGTTTGTTAGCGTCCGGCTGTTGAATATCATGGCTTTTTAGCCTGCAGGTGTCATTAGGGTGCGGACGGACGAACGAACGCTGATTGGTCTCGGCCGATCGCCCTCGGGGACACCGGCCCATCAGCTGTCCCATTCGCGCCAACGATGCCGACGACGTACGACTCGCACACCTATGCGCTTCCTATTACTTCCATCTTCGTGGAACGCATAGATTCGCGAAACTGGCAGGTTTCCCAGACTCATGTTTTATCTGATAATGCGTGTGAAGGGGCTAATTATTTAGCGTTTCAGTTTCCCAGACTCCGTCTTTCTCTTGCGCGACTTATTAATTAGCCCGACGAGGTGCGCCACGATTGATTCGATTTTTGTGGGAAAGCGTGACACACTTAGATAGATAGATAGAATCGAATAAAGCGAAACTATATACTCTGCAATATTGAGAAATAGAATTTATATTTTCTCTTATGAAATGTGCGAAACGCATAACTTAGAAAATTATAAAGTTACAAAAATGTTGCTGGAACTACTCGCGTATTTTTCTTCAGAGTTTTCATGATGTGAACCACCATTCGTACTCTATTGTCAAAATACATACATGTCATAATAAATTGTTAAAAAAGTTCTAAATTAACCCTTTCGGTTTTACACACAGAAATTATTTTTACATACAAATTTATTCCGAAACAACTACTCCTCTAAAATAAAGCCATTATCTTAAAAAAAAAATATTCTCTACTAATTTGCTAGCTGTTGGATTTGGTCTCTGGATTTGGTCAGTAATCTAGATGGCATCGAATTCTACACTCGACATACAATTTTGATCTTGCATTGTTTGATCTGTTTCATTCAATAACATTTCTTATGAAGATAACGATTTGAAATTGTTGATCGAGTTGAGCAGCTTGTCATGAGTTCTTTGCGTCTACATGGAGAAAACCGGTCATATAATTTTTACCTTACAAAAATATTTTTTACACAAATTTTACTATTCTCAAGAATAGTATTCACTGTAATAAGCAACTCACAAGACTTTGTGCATTTGTATTTTTTATTGCGCAGTAAAGTAAATTTTATCCAAATGGTATCAAATCCAAATACGGCAGCTAAAAAGCAAACTATGACGAATAATTGTTGAACATAATCTTTATTTGAGGAATAGTTATTATTTCAGAATAAATTTGTAAAAATCGAAGGGCGATTCAGAACTTTTTTGACAACCTAATATATTATTATAGATTATCATGCGCGTTACACTTATGACTGTAAAAATCATAAATCATAAAAATTCGTTATATTCACTCATCATCTGTTATCTAACTAAGGCAACGTTTTGCAAGATTCCAACCGCGCGAATAATATATCGTCCCGTGATCCCCCACCCATTCTCGCCTAAACACTCCCACATATTAATCTTCCATCGTCGGGACTACGAGCTCTCGTTAGTTGGAGCCATAGCGTAGCTAGTCCTCCCGAAAGAAGTCCTCCTGCCGTGTAAATGGACCTCGTTGGCGAAGACGAGATGAAAGACCGCGCAGGTAGAAATCAGCCACGTGAAAGAAGTCAGTCTATGAGGAATCGAAAAAAAAAGAAGAGGGAACAACGAGCGAAATAGAAGCGCAGGCGGGTGAGAAGATCGGCGTGCTAGGATCAGCGGCTCGCTGTGGCGAGGTCGAGAGTCGAGATATCGCATTAACGAGGTCCGCTGATGGGCTGGAGCCTAGATCCACGTCTAATTACATCCGCGCGGAGCGGGGAGACTCGTTTCTCGCGTGCTGAAACGGTTCGAATCGAAATTATGGATCTGCGGCGCTCCGCGCGCCGGCTTGACTGACGCATGACTGGCTGGCGGGTTAAGCGAGTCAACGAGTAAATGAGTCCGAATTACGTGGGCGTGTCAATGCCAGGAAAATGAGCTCCGAGGTATCTTCTGGCGAGGTTATGCAAAACAACGCTGGATAATGTTCCCGCACGCGCTCGCACGGTCTTACCTGGCGAGATCGGTAGCACGGATCGCCGACACGCGCGACGATTGCATGTAGCATTTCGCGTAGAGACAAATTAGCGTAGCGTGAGGGTTAGACTTTATTCGAGGAGGTCATTCTAGTGTAAATCTTGATTTACCAGAAGTTTATATATATTTAGAAAATGCAGTTGCGTTATACCGTAGAAAATTCTAATTCCGACGACCTCATTTATCATCAATGGGCTGTCGTCTTGTCACTTTAGATACCTGAACAAGTCGTTAGCTTTAAACAGCTGGAAGGACGATCGCTCTCTCCGAAATGATGTCTTGGCGACTGAAATGATGTAGCCTTATGATTTTACATGCGTTGATTTATGTCTTTTTTTCTGTAGTTTTACAACGTAACTACACAATACAATGTTGTTGTAATACAATGTTGTACAAAACAATGTTGTTAAAATGTCTATGTACGTTTTTCAGGATAAATTTTAAGATGCGAATTAGTATTCTCAAATAATTACTACTTGTCGGTTTTCAATATTTTGCGCAGAATTACTGAAGAAGAAACTCGCAAAATTTAATTAAACGAAATGAAGAGACAAGTTTTTAATTGAATCGATTGGAGATTTCATTCGAAGGAGTCTGCTAAATAAACGAAAGCAGTTTGCTTGCCGTCGACTGGCCGATAATTACCACGAAATTAATATTTCGATAATCTGATGTGTAATAACATACATTTCGCGTTCAATCTGTACGTTGAATAAACTGAGTCCCTAGGATTCACATTAACGAGCACCGTTTTGCAATCCTATTTAATTACGAAGCAATATATCGAAAATAATTAAGCGTCAAGTAGAGGAAGATCTTGTGACATTAAACGAATTGTAAATTAATTATATTTGATATACCGGTAGTTGTGCAGCGTGCGATTTATATATATCCATGTCGTGAGATCGCGATAATAAAACTTATATTAAAGCTAACATATAAGGATATAAGTATGGCGTTCGATTATTGTTCCGATTAAATGATAATTCGTTAATGTCGCGCATTACTTGCGTGATTTCATAAATTCGCGTTTAATTCGCGCTTCGAAGGACATGGGAATTGAGGAGGGAGAGAGACAATGAATGATATCGCACACTCATTCCGATCGGAGATCACCTGAATTATTAGTATATCGGATATATCGAGAAAATTGGTGGTGATCATCATCGCCATTATGAATTCTTTATTTGGATGTTGCGGCGTCTGAATTACAGGGCGGTATGAGCTACCTTGCTTACTGCTTCATATATGGACCCATCGATATCAGCGATGGCTACGAACGTCATCGCAATCGTTCAAGTTCGTACGAAAGTCTCGTTACTCCGTTTCGACTTGTGACTCATAAAACTAAATGTTATAAAACGAGAATGTGTTTCTATATTCGTTTTATTCACATTTTATACGCCTACACATCCTTCGCAATAATTTGGCGTACTTTTGTTGTTTAAATATTATAATTTTTATACCTTGGAATCTTGGGATTATCAAAGCCTTTACTTTCCGATGATCGCATGTATCGATCAGGCCGACCATAACGAGCGCAATAAACAGTCGATTTCTTAAAGTGTCGGATATTTGAGAATTTTTATAGATAGGAATTTATGTATAAACGCGGAGAAGTATTTTTCATGTAAAGTATGTAAGTGCCATAAATAGAGCGCAGCTAATCGTATCAGCGATGAGTCTCGCAATGCATGATATACGAGCAGATAGCTCGACATTACCAACCTGCTTCCTGTTACTTGAATATCTGATGCTAAATGGAACCATTTGATATGAGGCCTCGTTAATGAGTCTATCATTAACTTGTCGTCATTATCTCTGATATAAAACGCGTGCTACTGCCATCGCAATGGATTAATCGACTAGAATCTAGAATGTTTATAACGGATGTGAATATACGTATATTACGTGCGTTAAGTATATGCTGATTATATGCCTCCTCTTGGGTGTACCTACTTGGCTGCTCTCAACATTTCTAATAAGGGCCCGCCGGCTTTTGCAAGTGTATAGCTTACGATGCTTACGTTTATACTATATTGGAATTCTTTCTTTGATACTAGTACTTGCTAAGTGTTTCACTTTTTAATATAACATTTTTTCCGGTCTCCAATGTCTCTTCTTCATAATTAAAACGATAATAAACTTTAAAAATGTAATTAATTAACAAAATTTTATCTTTTTGAATGAAATTCTAAAATAGATTTAATTTTAAAAGTTTTTTGTTAGTTTCTTAAATTTGAGGTTTATATGCATAACACTCATATATTAGGTGTAAAAAGTAGTAAAAAGAAATCCATTATTTTTCCATTAAATTTCATGCAAAAATAATGGATTTCTTTTTACTACACCTAATATATCAAATTGGCATTAAAAAAGAATCTATTTCATCCAGTAAATGTCTATAGACAAACAACATGCTTCTTTTTTAACATACTTGTTTTTTGTAAACTTGAATTTACATGAAAAAATGTAAACATAATAAGGATATAATTATATATCATATCTTTTCATCGCGATTCGTATTAGACTCGAGTTCTAATCTATCGCAAAAGCTTTTGGTTATGACGAGTGCCAGATTCCGGATACTAGAAGATACAACGAGGAAAAGGCCCGCGAAATGACTTCATCTTAATAAATTACGCCTCTGGGTAAACCTCGCGAATGGCTTCAAAAAGATTCTTAGAAGGACCACAACGTACATGCTATTTTTGGAGAATAATTCCTTTTCATCTTTATGCACTCCGTCTTTCGGCTCCTTGCACGCCGACGCACAGCGAGCCTTTTTTATGTACAGTATTACGCAAAGCGTAATAAAATGTAAATCTCTTCTCGTTAAAGTGATTAGAGAAAGAATAACACGAATTTTATGTGATTTTTTTTTATTATATCCTCGATCTGATGGAAAATACCGCATTTAAGGATGCATTTAACAAAATGAAAACAATTATTTCTACAATATATTGTCAAGAATAAAAACACGCTATATTTTGCTATATTACATTTGAAAATAGTACAAAAAATTTGGTAGCAATTTAATATCTGGATAAAAAATTATTTTAATAAGAAGTAAATATGTTTTTAAAAGATAATTAAGGTAAAAAATGAGAACATTTTTATTTAAACGTTATGAAATGTTATTCTTTAATAAATATTGACCTTATTGAATTGTATGTATACATATTGTATAATATTCATTTTTATATAAAAAGTACAAATTTTCAATTTCAATCACTTTTTGTAGAAGTTATATATCCTTAATATTGTAAATGTAAACTTCTTACTTTTAAAAATGAAATGAATAATTACATTTTGAATAATTACATTTTTATATCAAGATTAAATGGTATTGCAGGATATTGCAGGAAAATTGAAAGGAAAGATATAATAAAGTTAAAAAAGTTGCTACAGAAACAGTTTCAATAATGTTTCCATTTATTTAGCTTCGCTATACACTGTACTAAGTCGGTTTACACACGCGCTCCTAATTTTTAGTCTCACGCACCTCACTATCACTTTACGAATCGTCGTATGCAGATATACATTTTACTCGCTCCTAAAATTCACTAATTAAACTCATAATCAGGTATATTGCAGTGTCCCATCTATGTTTACTGTTTCTTTTAACTCTAATCATGTATAACGATCTCTATCATGCCTATACGTAACATTATCAAGGAAACGATGTATATACCTATATACAGTATATGTACACAATCGCGCCATAACACGTGGTTATTTATAATTTACGGAATAATATTCATTTAATAATTTATTATCGACGGCAGCTCTCCTCTTACGACCTCTTATTTCCTTCATTTTATAATAAATACATTATAATACACCGCGCTCTGCGCGTAAAATTGCAGCGGACTATGATACGCTTTCCATTTAAAGCCGTAATTACGACATAAGAACGTCACTTTTTTCAGTTCTAACAAGCACAATGAAAATTTCTTTTGAAAAGTTGAAAGTAATATTTTCTCCTGTCATTTAAATCGTATCTCAGTATATAGAATTGTACAGTATATAGAATTAAACTTTTTTTGAATTATTGTACATAGAATATTCGCTCATTTTGAGAAATTGGATGTAATAACAATAAACAGCTTTTTACAGTTTTGAGAAAAAGTAAGCTTAAATGTTGAATCGTAATAGATTATTAGACAGACAAGATCTTTGAAAAGGGATTTTTTATCGCAAAACTTTTTTCACAATTTCTTCAAGAAAGAACATTAAAATGCGTCAAGAAACCGAATCACATGTAAAAAAAAAGACTATTATACAAAATGCAGTCATTGACACGTATAAATTTCCGTGCTTGTCTGAATAATAACATCGTAATATGTATCATACGGTTCGATCATACGGTTTTTCATTTCGATCGAAAACACTTGATATTATACGAATAATTGTTCGTTATCCGACTTTCCTGTCGAGCCTCAATTGCACACAGAAGGTCGAAAAGTCGATTTCGAATTGACCTCTACGATTTTTCGTCCATGGAATTTGGCAATGGTCGTTTTTTTAAGATTCCCAGATCTTGCACGTTCTCTAGGAAAGTCTTATGATGTTGAGCGACCAGAAGTGGATTCACAGTCTGCACGTCCTTCTTAAGCTCCTCCATATCCCTCTTGAGCTTCGCCCTCCTGTTTTGAAACCACGTGATCACTTGGGCATTGCTCAGACCCAGCTGAGCGGCGATCTCGTCCCTGTCGGCTGGGCTCAAGTACTTCTGATACAAGAATCTTTTCTCCAGCTCGAAGATCTGCTGATTCGTGAACGCGGTTCGACTCTTGCGCTTCTTCTTCGGCTGTTGGCGATTGTTGAACAGGTTTAAGTGATTGGCTTGTTCTGCAACATAAGAGAATAGACATAATTAGTTGTGTTTATATATTATACTTATTTAATCAATACATGACGTGGCGAATCGATACGTTGACTATACGGGACTATACTCAATTTAAATTTTTTTTACAATTTTATAATCAGTCTGTGGCTTTGTTATTTTCGAATAACATATCCTTGCCATTCGAATATAAAATAATGTTATTTTTTAATTTTTCAAGTAACTAGTGGGAAAATTATATTATTTAAATATTTGCAAAATAATTCATTTTACAAATGTGCACATGTACAATCAATCTTGCAATGAAGCAAAAAGTAGCTTTCTAAAAAGTAAATGGTAATCGATAAAAATAATTAAAAGATTGTTTTATGTATATATTATGTATATATTTTTATATATATTAATTTTATCGGTGATCCATACGGTTTCTCATGGAAAGATCTGAAAATGATTCGTGATGCCTTCGTGATAGCGCCGCGCCTCATGGCATCGATTATCGTGCACGCGGATAATGAATGAGCGAAGATAGACGCGGGTATTGCACAAACGAACCGTCGATTCAGCGGCAATTAAATGCTGCCGATAACAAGACCGTTGGTTCCGACGATCCATGTCTCTCGGGAACGCAATGCGATAATTAGCTACCGATACGAATAGATGAATTAAGATTTTATCGCTGATGTATGAGTAATCTCTCGCAAAGCTACATGGCGGAAAAAATTCTCCATGAAAACGCATTAGGTGTAAAATATGAGTTGTACGAAAGAAAAAAAAGGATATTGGAAAATTAAATGAACGTTTAGTGTCCGTATGCTTTATCGTTTTTCGCCACATACTTAACGTACGTTATAAGTAGTTAATTCCGCGTATGAGAATAAAACAAGAGATAGAAAGACTTGATAAGAATATATTACAGCAGATGGATCGGGCGTATAGATTGAGTTTCTTTATATTACATTTATTTATAAAGGTATCAATAAATATAGGATATACATGTTTATGTGATAATCAGGACAAGATAGTTATCAATTAATTTCACGAGATTGCCAGCAAGTAACACATGCTGATCAGAGATTGAAGCGCATATAGCAAATAAATGTTTTGTATGAAACAAAGATCACGTTAGGTATTATTTTTTTATCGCTCTTCTACTTTTTATACTTATTAACCTTCCAATGTATGGGTATTCAGATACTTATATTGAATTTTAACAGTAAAAATGTTTATTTTTGTGCATCAATTATGATGTCTCCAAAGTCCCACTCAATTTTAAACAATAAAAAACAATATATAAGGAATAGAATGATCCTAACACCTCAAAGCTAGATTTTTAGTGCTTAAATAATTCAATCTGAATTACTATATATGTACATGCATATATAAATAAAAAATAGTTTTGCATAGATTTTATTTCGTTTTCACTTTTACATTTTCAGCGGAAACTTTGTAAAATGGTGATAAAGGTAGTGAAAAGATAGTGAAAATTATATATTGATAGAAAAGTTATAACAAGTACAAGTAGTACAAGTTTGAAACAATTGAAGACATTAAAATAAATCTTTTAACAACACGCATTTACTTTCCTTTTATTTCGATCTTAGTTTACTTTAGTTTCTCAAAAAGATCTATGATATTCTTTTGTACAAAATGACATTGGAAATACTGCATATAAATGCTGTATATATGAATGCGTATATACACAATAATCGAAATTTTATAATTCCGTGATTGGAATATGCAAAACGAATCGAAATTTTTTCAGACGACCATCGTTGGAATTGTAATTCACGGAATCGTCTCTGAAGACTACAAATTAAATGTATTTTCGAGTCATGAGGAGGGTTATCCCCATAAAAGTATTACGCATTCGTTACGGTGCTCAGTCCACGGAATTCCGAGAGCCATAACTATGATAGTTCCCGGTTACCAGCTAAGGCTGTAGTTCAAAATGTTTCTACCAGACGTTCGTCTTTAGCTTCGAAGCGATTTGTAGTTTTACCAGATTAGATGTATGCGAATATAAATAATCTCATTTTATAATATTATATATACTGTACACGCAACATCTACTTTTAAATAGGATATGATGCATTCTGTTAGTTGATGTATGTTTTCTCTAGCTAACGTATCTAGACCAAAAATTCAAACTTCAAATAAATAATTGAGCAATTTATTCTGAATTATCGAAATATTTGAAATCACACACATACAAACACACATATATACACAAGCATGTTAATGCATGCGTATTTTTTATTATGAATTTTTTATACCAAAATATCATCTGAAAAAGTGCCACTTTAATAAGTTTTTTAAAAGTTTCCGTTCTATCAAGTTTATTATATCAAGCGCGGCAATTTTCTTAAAAATTTGTTTGTTATTATAAATTAATTAATTGTGTAGCCAATTAAATTATTCGTGCCTTATCTTATCGAATATTTAGCTACACAATTTATAATAACATAAAAGTGAACATTACAATCTAATTTTTCGAATACACATTTTAGCATTATCTGTCGAGATTAAAGCATGCGAAGAATTTATTTTACTATCTGCTGATTATCTATAGGTGATCTCTTTATATTAGATTAGATCATGGAAAACTATTCTAGCGATGTGTAAAGCTTGACATGAAAATTATTATATCGATTGGTTTTATAATCGTTTCCTCGCGAAATAGCCTAAAATAATTATCGTTCATCGTATCTTATTAGCAGATGATATCGCGTAATATTAATTTCTGTTTTATAATTTTGTTATGCTCGCGCTGACTCTCGGAATGAAGAAAGTAGTATCAATTAACGTCATTATCCAATAATCGGAGCGACCCCGTATATTTTTTATTTTGCGTAATGTTTACCAAGAAATATACGCAACGATCATTTTCGCAATGGCGTTAGCCATTAAGAAATAATCGAATGATGAGAGAGAAAGAGAGAGAGAAAGAGAGAGAGAGAGAGGGGGGGGGGGCGATGAGTCGTGGACAAAGTAGCCGAGAAGTCGCTCCAGGATCAAAGGCCGCCGCCATCGGTCACACCTGCACAACCCGACCGTACAGTCCACTTAAAAAATTTTCACTAACCGACACGAGCGATGTCATGCACATATAAGGTGATCGGACTTCTTGTTTTCGGGGGGACAGTCTATCTTATTTGAAAGAATGGTGTTGGCATTCTTACCATCTTAATCATTTTATTACGCTAATTGGAGAAAAGGGTACAACTGTGCTTAAACGCAATCCAAAAATACAGAGTAACACATGTTTCGTTTAAACCATAACATGTCCCGTTTTTCTAATAGCTGATATTTATGTATAGAGTTAACCGTTAGTCTAAACATCTCAGAATCTTGATATTTGTTGAAAAAACTATGAACATTAATTATTGATTATATTATATCTATAATTTTCTATTAGTATGTTTTTAATTGCGTTTATATTGAAAATATCTGATTAAATTGATGAAGGCATAGTAATTCTAAAAAAACAAAAATGTAATCAGTTCTATATGCGAGCAATATAGAACTGATGACATTTTTGTTGAATTAATATTAAATATACATTGAATGTTTAGGGAATATTCTATTTGCCGATATATTAATTTAGTTATGTTTACAACTGAAATCAATATTATACATAGATAGAAATATTGATAGCCGTAGCGCGCACACGGAAGAAAATTAATTGCCGATCTACAGACGTCAAGAAAATAATTAAAGAGGAGACTGTCAAGCACTTTGCCACGAAAGAGAGAGCCTTTCGCAAAAGGCGTATTAATTCGATTACATGTACGCACTACAACCCAAGTGCAACGTGTAATCACATATAAAAAAATGGAAAAAAAACTGTTAAAAAGATGAAAGTTTTATGATCATATAATACAAAAATATGCGTCATTTTTCATACAATAATTGCAATGTTGTATCAATATATTAATTTTAATTTTCTATTAACCTATTAATTTTAATGTTTTCTGTATTAATTGCAATTTTATATTATTCGTGGTAGATTAATTTAATTAATTACATATCTTTCAATCTCATTGCAATTCTCATTTACATCCATCATTCTCTTCGAGCCTAACAATTATTTATAGTTTCTGAAACCAGCGATTCGAGAACACATTGACAAATGAAATCGAAGACAAAGCGAATGAGAATTTTGCACGACAAAGATGTTGAGAACACGACGATGAAACGGTAAACGAAAGGACGGATGGACGGACGGAAGAAGCGTCGAGATATTAGTTTCTGCGGTCGGTCTCCGCAGAGATTTAATTCGTTTGATGTTCACGATTCGCCGCTTCGGCTGTCTTTTCGCAACTCGCGTCTCCTCTTCCCTCTTCCTCTTCAACTTTCCAAACAGTTTTAAGCCATTGTCGATGCTTCCTTTTCCGAAAAATTTTCTCACCCTTTCGTCAATAAACATTCCAGATTCTACAATTTTTTTTCAAAATTCCATATTATCTACGTTTCATTAGAGATGTAAAGTATTATTTACTAAAATATATATTTCTAAAATGCACATTGTACACATAAATCGTTAAATTTTATTAAGATTAGAGAAATTTATTATGATTTTAAATTGGAATTCTTTTAAAATAATAAGAAAAGGGATTAAAAATCTAAATTTTCTTTAAAGTGATATATAGATACCCACTGGAGAATTGTACAGAAATAAATTCCACATAAAGGGTAGCCGCGCGACCACCTGCCGTGCGTAAACCATATCCGTGTATGACATCTACTAGGGTCACAGATGGCGGCGAAATTCGCTTGATTAATGTGCTGACTTGGCCGAAAATTTGGTTTAATTACGTGAACCGGTATACTTTCATATATCTGTGCTTTATCTTCTTCCGAACATAATTTAACCGCTTTCATAATGAACGTAATAATTAATAACAGATTGATCCTTTTATGACTAAAGTGATATGTAGTCTCTAAAGAGTATACCAATTTTAAAAGGTTAAAAGCTCCGTAAACTATATTATGTGAGACATTTTTCGATGCAAAACTCACATTCTCTATAATTTGTAACTTATAGAGGATGCAAAAAAAAAACTGTAACAAAAATTTTCGTTATATAATTTCACTAAACTTTTAATTTTTTAATTATATTCTAAATTTATTTATTTTTAAATTTAATCTTTCTAGTCTAGAACTATAACTCGCAACTAGAGTCAACGAAAAAAAGATTTAGCTGAAATATCTAAAGAGTCTACAGATCCGAAAATAATTTTTTTAGGAACCAAAATAATAATGTAGAAAATTTAACCATAATGCTGCAAAAAGTTTTGATATTTTAAGAACAAGCTTGAGCATTTTACAATTATTTATATAATTATTTTGATAATTCAACAAAATTATTTTCAGATCTATTTAAATTTTAGATATTTCAGTAAAATCATTCTCTTTATGTACTGATAATCACGAAGAATTTTCTATCTAAACTTCATATCTGAATTAATCACAGCAAATGCAATCATGACAATAATTCTTCAAAGTGCAATATTTAATTATAAAAATGTATCTAATATAATATTTTTATTGTCAATTTACAGTTAAACTTTCTATATTAAAATCGTCAAAGAAAATTGTTATTTATTAGAAATTTTCTAATGAATAAATAATCTGTCATAAATGAAAATTATGTATCATGAAAAATATGTTAGAGAAATTTTCGAAACTTGATTTATCGTAGCACGATGGTACAGAGGAAAACAGCCGTAGAAGCAAACAGCACGATGCAAAGCGACATGATATGTCTCGCGAAAGACCAACAAAACCGTTGCGCGGCCATCTTGGTTACGCTCGAGCAAGATTCACTCGAGTAGAATAGTGACGGAGTTAAGAGGCGCGACGATCTTGAAACAGCTTAACTGGCGTCTCGTCGAGTAGATTATTCGACAACAGTTTCTTGTTAAGCTGAATTTTACGGTCAAACTGCAAACGGTCTGTGATGCAACAAAGAAAATCGTTACGCCGTTAACGAGTTCCGGTATTTCGACACATCCACTTTTCATTGCTCATCCGTTCAATACTCAAGTGTTGACAATTTTGAAATTTATTTACGATCATTTGCGAATTAAAGATTTATTGTTACGTTAAAATCAATATTTTGATATTAGAATTTTTAATTTTCATTTTATTGAAAAATTTTTGCCAATAACGATTTTAATCTGAAAATAATATATCCTAAACTAATTAGTATTACTATCTGTTTGGAAGAATGAAAAAACATAATTGTATACACATTAGATTGGTTACACGATGTATTAATTAATTTACCAAGTTAAAGAGTCCATGTAAAAATTCTCGGACAGATAATTTTTGTGAATAAATTATCTCTTATTATGCGAACGAACAGATTCCTAAGGGATCCTTTTCCATAGCGTGCGGAAATTTGATATCCGCGAGCGGTATATGCTTAACGGGTTTAACGCATTTATTACATTGCGAATTACAATAATGCTGCCAGACCAGAGGATCCTGGACGAGGATCTAGCACGAGCATAAATCGCGACAGTGCGAAGCGGCATGCCGAACAACATGTCACCGCGGCGATACCGCTGTCACGTAAAGAAAGATCGAAATAGGTTAACGACCGTGCACAATGCATCGCTTGAATTCTTCCCCGTAAATATATATATATATTCGTGACGTAACAGGTTCCCATCGTGCTTCTTGCCATTGTGGATAGTCTCTCGGGATATTTGACATCTTTATCGGCGCGCGGGGGTAAGTGGAAAAAAAAAAAATCAAGTCATTACATTGTCTTGATGTTTTTAACGGTATTCCTATACTATACGTTTTTACAAGTGACACTACCTGCCAGCGGCAACCTTTGTGCCATCATCAAGAGTAATTGAAACATAATTCTGTTACCGGAAAATTTTGTTCATTAAAGTGCTTTAATACTTTACGTTAGCGGTTCGATACTTTATGTTTATATCATCAGTCTTAGAATTATTCATGAATAAATTCCAATGTTCTAATGTAATTGGTTATTATATTAAAGTAATTATTAAGACTTTTTTCTCTGATCATTAAGACGAATGAAATATTGTATAAATATCAGTTATTTTTCTTTAATTAGCATCAGAAACTGAATTATTTAGGTAGCAAGTCTTTAATTTTATTTGTAAATTATTCGATTCCTCTTTAAGATAAAAATTTGAATAATTGATTTATTACTTCGTTTAAAGAAAATTAGTAAATATAACTTAAAAATTTGAAGAATACAGTTGTTTTTTTTTAAAAACGAAGGTAACTTTCATTCTTTAAATAATATTAGTTTCAAGATACTAGCTAATTCATCGAGATTAATTTATCACATTATTGGTAAAAATATAAAATATAAATTCGAATATTCAGTATATAGTTATAATGTTAAAGAAATTTCTTATAATGTTAAATAAATTTTGCGACAATGGATTATCTAGCAAAACACAACACTCTCGGCTCTGGTTGTTTTTGGTTCTTGGCATTCTTGCAATGTACATCGCTGTGCCGCCACACTGTATACACGCGGTTTATTATTCGCATGGCAAGAGGCAGCGTTGTGTGTCGCATTATCCTTTGACGCTCCAAGCTAGAAAACGGGGCAGGTGCGATTATTTCTGACGAATAGTTGGCGATTTATCGATCCGTACTATTAATTAAATCCTATAATTAATGACTTCTAAGTGTGTAGAAACGACGGGATATTTCGGAATCAAGTGGCGTTGAAAAAATTTAATTAAATGAGTATTTAATTAATCTTATATCTTAATACATGTCATCCGCGTGTCACTACTATAATATAAAAATAATTCATTTTGCACTTCAAAGTGATTCAAAATTAAAGTCCTCCGTCGTTTGTAATTCGTAATTTGCAAGACAATGTTGAACGTATTATACTTATCCACATAACTTTCCATTGTATTATTAAAGTATGTGCCGCATGCAGTTAATGTGGGAAATGTACGCAAAATGTCGCGTTATTCTCATATTTTAGTGATCAGTGTGATCATAATCGACTGTATTTAAAAAAATAGAGGAACAAGGCAAACCCGAAAGTATCATTTAATCATTTATAATTTAATTGTATTCACATATATCAGCTTTACTTTTATATTATTAAATCTCTGCTAAAGTATTATATATTTGAGACCGTCTTGTACATCAAATTATAAAATAAAGGGTAAAACGAGGTAAACCTCTCGACAGGGAATATACCCTATCATAAATATGAAAAAAATGACACTGTCACCAAATTCTGCCTGATTCAAATGAATTTTTGCAGTGGATAAGTGGATAATACATAGACAAATCATTCCAAATATCATTCTATAGTATTAAACCCTTTCGAGCATCCGAGAAAAGGTATCTTAAATTAACATTCCGAGTTATTCTGTACTATTATTACAAATTGTCGTATAAGAAATTGCAATCATTAAAGAAAATCAAAATTGTGGATCACGCGCGTGTGTCAGTGAATTAAATTAGAGAATAAAGGCTGGTCTTCTCTCGCTTAGAGATCGGACTGGCGCGGCGCGGTAAAACAAACGGTCGCTCGTGCCACACGTCCGCGTCCCGCGGTATTTCGCTAATAAGTCGTCCGCCCGCTACAAGTGAGCATTCGAAGAATATACGAAGAGACACGCAAAAAGAGGCGGGACTGTGACACCGTGGAGCAATTTGGAAGTGTCTTCCGTCGGTCGACGGTCATTTGTCTCCCGACAGCATCTCCGGGAGTCTCTCTTCTCTCCCTGCCGCTGTCCTTCCCCTGGCTCTCCTTCTTCGTGCTCCTGCCTCGGCTTACTACCCCGGCTCTTAACCCGAGGGGCTTTGCCCACATGTCAACGATATATTTTCTGCCGGCCCACAAATCGTTTAGCGGGTAATTTTGAAATTGGAACACTTATTTAGTCGTTTAGACCCAAGGGCATAACCGCAGCCCCGAGTTCGAGATTTATCGTTTGATTTTTCGCCGGTTTGTAAGCGCGACCTGCCACTTTCGCTTTCCTGCTCCTTCTTTTCCAACTTGCATCTCTGCACCGAAGAGCGAGCGACAAAGTTACGGCGTCGTTTATCTTGCGTTTTCTTATTACATTATTCGAGAGAAGCGACAGATCGTTAATGTGAGATCGACGAGTCGTCATTTGTAAGAGCGTAACGCGTTCGGTTAATTTTTATGAACTCGGATCGAAAACATCAGCGATTCCAAATAAAATTTTAATAAAACTTGAATTAAAATTATAATAATATATAAATAATTAATGTTAATTTTTTATTTAAATTAATAAAGTATTTAAATTAATAAAGTAAAATCTAACGCGATATACTTCTGTGTCTACAGATATTCAGATGTTATTTTTTTATTTTATTTGATTATTTCTTCATGTATTACATGTATTACATAATTTTCAAAAAAGGCAGTCATATTTTAAATTCTTATGTAACATTTCAATCTTTTATCTTCATAGAATTTTTTAATATCTAAGAAATACAAAAATACATATTTAACATTAGATTCTTCAATTAGAAATTTAACTTAATAAAAATAAAATTAAGATTGCAAGAAATTAATTGATTTTCTTATTTTTTTCTTCAATTCTTTTCCTCAGATTTTTACATAAATTGTTCGGTATATAATACAGATAAAAAGAAAACTTTTTTAAAAGAGAATTAAAATGGAATACACGTAATGCACTCACTCTCTTCCTTGTTCAAAGAAACCGCATTACCGCATTACCATTAATCGCTTTCGAAGCAATTCAAAACCGTCTCGGTCGAGTTATCGAAGTATAACGGATGCTTTTCGAATCGTCGCTTAACGAAGAAACGAAGTGCAAGAGACTCGTTTCAGCATAGAGCGTAAAATACGGTAACTCGACTGCCACATAAGGATCCCCTCGGGAATATGGCGTGTCGGCTCACACGCCACGGCTAGGCTCATAAAGACGCGTACGAAAGAGGAGAGGGACGTAGGGCGTGGAGCGAAAAAAATGCTTAGTGGCTTCTAATTGCAGAAGTGACGACGCCGTGACTAATGACCGGGAGACGACGTCCTTTGTCAGTCGCGACTAGACACTCGTCCTTCCATGAGGTGCGGACACGGGCCGTTTAAAATACCTGGAAGAAAAGTCACTTCCTTCGTTCAGCGACAAATTTTTCTTCTGCTTGTCTCAATTTTTGAGAACTCGCGCCCGATTTTATTTTAGTACGAAGAATGTTTCTCGACGTTTATCACCATGGAAAACAATTTTTATCGCTAGAGTATAAAAAAAGATTATCTTCAATTGCAGTGACAGATATACGCAAGTATGAGCTATTTATTTTAAGAGAGAAAGAAATTTTTCGTATATTTATTTCGTATTTTATTTTTTCAAATAAATAAACAAATTAGATAATATATATATATATAGAGTTTGATTTTTAATTTTTTAGTACTTCGGATAAGAAGTTTCAAAACAATTTAAATAATATTTAATCCATTTAATTACATTACATTGTTAAATATTGAAATTATTTTATACACAATCTAGAACAATATATATAATATTAGCAATTTATATCGTCTGTCTGCTTAAATTCTATATGAAATAATATACTTTAAATACCTTACAGAAAAGCTAAGCTATAGGTGCAGTTTATACGTGGTTGCATGGCATTAATTTAAATTGAAAATACCAACGTAGTAAAGTTTAATGCAATTTGTGTGGGGCGGCGTTCGCGAGGAATGATTCCGTGAATTTCGAGAACGACGTAACACACGACGTAATGTCGCTTTGAGATGTCTCTTTCGCATCTCTTTAAATAACAGCGGCTTCAAGGATCGTTTGACCGCGGTTCTCTGATCCTATTAACTCAGACTTCTTTCTCAGATTTTCATCTCTCTCGTTATGCATCTCTCTCCTCTCGTCCCTTTCGTACGTCCCTTTCGTTACCCCCTTTATCGTCTCTTACGTCTATTTCCGACGTCTCTGGTCCTTTACTCGCTTTTAGCAGCTTTGAAATCGTCGAAAAACAGGCAGTCAATTCACGTGCCGCTGATTAGCGTAATTACAAGAGAAATTCTTTAGCCTGACTGGATTGTCACGCTACCCCTTTTTTTCTTTTCTCGAGACTAACATCCGAGGCCTTCCGCCATTAGCCTCATTACCTTTACAAACACAATGATCCATATTCTCATCGCGCATTTAACGCTGAATGCGATTTCTCAACTTTGAATTCTATCTCGTATAAAGATCGCATAATACAAACGCGCAGTAAAGAAGTTTGTGCAAATCTAATGTAAATCTCGTTAGGGGCAATTACGCACGAGTGTATGTCTGTTGTACTTTAAGGAGTATATTTTCACTTGTACTTTTCAAAACTTATTAACAAATTACCGATTTCATCCTTCAATTTTTCCATTAATTAAGTATGATTTAATAAACTTAATTAAAAAAATCATTGATTTATCTTTTTTGAGATGTAACTTTTCATAAATTTGGCGCTTCTTCTTGAAAACTTTTTTTTTTTTTAGAAATATCGATTCATATTCGTATGTATTTAATCTTTCTCCTTTCTGAAGAATAATTATCCATCATTATTATATACATTTAATTTTTCTAAAGAAGAAATTATCATGATATTTAATTTTTTCAAACAAGGAACTATCATTGTTTTGTCTTTGGAATGATTATACATGCGGTAAGAATATGCACGAAAAATGTTTCGAAAGAGCGCCCAATTTATGGACGATCGCGTGTTCCGAGCACATTCCTTTAGGCGAGTCAGAATTCGGTTAGAGAATGTCGCGGTAAAGTACAGGTAAAGTTATGTTGAGGTGAGTCGGGTAGCGACACGTCCGGTACTTTCGCAATAAACGATAAGCGCTACTTTGATCAGGTGGTTAGGCACGCGTGCTAAGAAATATAGAGTGTCTAGAATCTAATACGTATAAGAGAAATAAGAAGGGAATTAGAGTACGAAACAAAAATAAATACACTGAGAAAAAAATATAATTAATTTTAATAAATTTAAAAATTTAATTCAATACTGCCAACTAAACAGTTACTTACAATAAGTAAATAATATTTGTTCAATAAAAAAATGATTATTAAATCAAATTAATATTTCTTGTATCAAATAAATATATCTTTACATTTAATAAATATTTAGTTGGCAGTATTCAACTAAATATTTATTAAAATTGACTATATTTTTTTTCATTGTATTATATAAAATCATAAAATATTGAAGCGTAGCTGTTGAGGCAATTGATGGAAAAAATAGAAGAAGAAACACTAGCAGAAAAGCGTTGTTCCGCAGAACAAAAAGATATCATACAACATTAAGATATATATCGCTTGATACGTAATCAGTGTCCGTATTCTATTACTCTCGTATTGTACGTGAAATAAATGCGACTTGGGGAACGCGAATAAACTAAAACGTCCCTGATGTGCCATGTACTTTAAGTACATGGCACCTTATACGCGCGCGACGAAGGGTCGCCTTGGTAAATCCACATCAGGGGTGAATAAGTCAGCTCGACTTGTAAGTCCGAGCGAGGAAGACGAAGGAGAGCCAACTGTTCGCGTCTTCATCAACGACACTGAGGTGGGGGACCACCCATCAGGAGCAATATCGTTTCATCAGCCGCTAATATCACCGCTTCGAGTGGTTCAACACCTTATAACGCCAGGTGGGACGTTAGTGGCGCCGCAGGAAGTCCTAATGAAGACAAATCTCACCCAAAATGGCGGCCGAACTTATTTCCTGCTCCGCCTCCTTCTCTCTCCATCTATCCCTCTTCGTTCGTTTCGTCCTCTTTCCATCACGGTCCCCTTTCTCCTTTGCGAATCAATTTGGCAGTGGTATTTTTACATTTTCCCCTCGCATGATTGAGATAAGAAGGGGACATGAATTAAAACGTCGATTTTAGGATTGAAGGATTTTAATTCATGCTTGTGGACCATATTATTTGTTTCAGTTAACGAGAAGATTCGATTTGAGGAAACTAATGAAATAAAATAAAGCAGGCAAAATAAGGCAGGCAGTGTGAAATTCGAATCTTTAATTAAAAAAAAAAATTGATTGTAAACATTTATATCGTCAAAGTATTAGTCTAAATTTTTGTAACCTGCGTATTTGTGCACTTCATCCTGAATTATTAAAAATATCCTGTTATATTGTGCTTTTCATGTCGCAAAATCAAACATCATTTAATCTCAATTAACTATATTAAGTATGGACATATGGAATATAAATAATGATAAAAAAAATAAATAATGATAAAAAGAAGCCTAATATAATATGATAATAATTCGAAAAATAGACTTGGTGAATAGAAATAATAAATAGAAATGGATAGAGATAAAAATAGATGACTTTTATTTAGACAACAAAGAACACGTTTCATTTTGTGATCTGGTATCATTAGTCGATGCTGGTAGGAAGTTACACAGCAGGAAACTTTTCGTAATCATACTATCATGTGTATTTGCATATGTAAGCAGGATTGTATGCGCGAGTACGATTCGAAGGCGATAGCCGCTGGATCGGCGCTGGTTATCGATCGCACATCCATCGCGTTACGAGCAGTACGGAAATAAACGGCTCAGGTGAAAAATCATAGGTGCCTTCGATCCGAATGAACTATCGCGAATCGACTGTTGGATATATCGCAGTTTACGTCATGTATTTGCATGTAAGGCCGATGTAGCGATGAAACACTTCGCGTTACAAAATGATACAGCCAGCAAAACGATACGGCCAAAATAAATCCTTGCAATACAATGATTTTTTACGAATTCCATTAATTTTTTACAAACTCTTTTAAATCGACAAGGCTCGCTGAAGCAAATGCTTTGGCATGTATTTTGAACACTTCAAATCTTTTATTTGTAAAATATAAATTTTAGAAACACTGAAAATGTCCATATATGTTTCTAGTCGTCTCGCGGAGCACACGTGTCCTCCCGGAAGTTTCAATTCCTCTGGGTGTAATATTCAGAACAGAAAGAAACAAAATCTGTAGGGTCGTAAGCGTCGAATATCATACTTGCTGCATAGCGATAGTTTTTTGGAAAAATAATTTCCTTCAATATGTCTTTTTCGAACATTTCGTATAATTAATGTATCTAGCAACTTGTGTGATGCCTAAAGTCTCTTTTTTCGGACATTTTTATGATATCGTTTGTCAAAGCTTTCTAAAATTATGAGTCATATAAATAAATGAACAATTAGATACAAAAATTTGGACGTAACTCGCGCAATAATGATACAATATTTTTTCTCGCAATTTTTTGATATTAAATATTTAAGAATAGAACACTTCCAAACGGAATGCAATTTATGACAAAAATAAAGATTTTATGCAGAATTTATTATTTATGTAGAATTGATCAATAAAAACACGTGTATGCGTGATAAAATATTAAAATATTTAAATGTAGTTTGCGTAGAGATTCAGACGCAGACAAAATGCTTTGCCAATTCGATTAACTCGCTACAATACCTCGTCTGATAGAAACGTCAGCAGGTAACGCTGGACCACCAACAATGCGGAAGGCCTCGGATGGTGAAAAGAGCGGTATCGCATTGCAAGCGCAGCTGCTATGACTGAACAAACGATAGAACGAACCTTTGAGGGTTAATGGCCATATAGAACGAAGATATTTCACAACATTTCTCGCGATGTATTAATTAATTAGATTATATATAATATAATATAATATAATATATAATTAGAAAATAATCAACATTAGAAATCGCTTCGAAATGTTTTTAATCGTTTTCTCCTCTTTGCCATTTGTCACTGATGCTTCTCTCGAACGATATACTTTCCCTTTTTCTCACGAAAAGGCTCAAAGATATCTTAGACAATATTATAATTTAAATTTAATGATAATCTCGTGAGATCTATAGCAACTCTCCTTACGATAAATCAAAGTATAAGGAGTTCGTATAAAGCACAAATGTAGAAAGGGAGGGGAGAGAGAGAGACTGTGCCGTACGATGTCGTCATTTACATGACGAACGTTGATCGTAATCATCGAGAGTGGGTCATTAGCTCCGGCATAAAATTAATAAACTCATAAACAACCGCGCGGAACATCTCGCGATAAGCTGAAAAAAATCCCGCCCGTAACGACGTCGGATTATCGCAAGACAATCGCGGAGCCCTAAGTTCAGGGTTCAAGGTCGATGACGACAACGACGATTACATTGGCTTCTTAATACAAAGTGCTTGTTTTACGAGACATTAATATGTCACATTGGTCGTAAACCGATTGGGTATTATGTTTCTTTTTTTTTTCTTCTCCCTCTCCTTTTCTTTCTCTCGCCTCTCTCTCTCTCTCTCTCTCTCTCTCTCTCTCTCTCTCTCTCTCTCTCTTTTCCGGCACGCGTAAATGTCGCTCAGCCGCGGGAATGACAAACGTCGCGGAGCAATGAAAAAGGCAAGTCGCGCGTAGCGCTGCACAATTAGCATTTATAACGTGGTAATGGTGTAGCGCGAAGTTATTGTTGCAATGCGCTCGCGCTCGCGCCTGAGTTAGCTGACGCGATGAAACTGATGATGCTGAATAATCACACGGTGAATGGACTTTTTGCAAGAAGTACGAAGCTTTTTGTGGTGCAAACGCTTGGCGAGTCGAGACCGCCGCTTGCTGGATTTTCCTGCGATATTTAACGTCAGAGGAATATATACGGTATACGGATGCGGATAATTTCGTGTTACGAGAAATTAGTAGATATGAATGTCATTAATGTCACTTTATCTCCGTGGCAATTATATTATATATAGATAGCAATTATATATATAGAAGGCTATTAGCATTGAGGATTATCATAATTTTAATTCGCGCATGTTTGTGAAGAATTAAAAGTATTTCAAGTTTTTAATTAACTTAACTAGACATATAAATGAAAGTTTTTTGTCCTCCTATTTACTTGATTTTCTAGAGGAATAATTACAAATCTGAAATCTATAAACGTTCGAATACAATCGTGAGTCTCGTCTTGAGGATTCCAATTAGAACAAAGGAAAAGAATTTTCATGCAGTTGAGAAACTGGTATTAAAAGTGCCGATTGAACTCAACCAATTAGACTTGCGGGCATTACGAGTAATGAACCGGAGTTTCTTGTTCTTTCATTCGCACCGCGCCGCCCTTGTTAACGTGTCGTTGACCGTAAATCCGACGGAATGGAATTCGCCGCGGTTCTGTAATGTTGTTGAATTTTGCGCCGTTACTAAATGGAATAAAAAGAAGAACTCTTAAACGCTATCACCGCAGGGAATCAACTGAATTCTTATTTAACGACGAATAATATTATCACGAAATGGCCAAACGAATATAACAGATGCGATAATGACGCTTTCAGAATCCCATCTTTATACCCTTCCTTTGTTTTTACGAGATCGTTAATCGTTAAAGAGCAGTGACGTAGTTCTGAAACTAAGAAACATGTCGTCATCGTCATCGGAATTTCACCTTTTACGCGCCGAACATCAGTCTTTGCTTTGCCAATGCAACAGTAATCTGCCAATCAGCTGTTGCAAAATCAGGTACAGAACGGCGCAAAAATTCTGTTCGGCAACACGTCTCATTTACTTGTAAAATAATAAGGATTATCGTTATGGCGGAACAGTTGCGGCCTCCGTCGCCGAGCTCTCCGTTTTAATGGCCCCGCAAGAAGCCACTGGAACGCAGATCTGAATTCTGTATCCGATCACCGTGAAATAACCGACCGGATCGGAATCGGCGTGCGTAGAGCATAATGCACGGTAGCACGGCCTTCCTAGTAGTACCGGCGATAAGCAGGTACAGGATAAGTTGGAATCGCATTAAGTCGGGTAGCACGGAAAAAGAGTTCTATCGATTTCACTATTACGTGCCGTTAATAATATCGACGACAGCCATTTCATCGGCGAGATTCGAAAGCGAGAGGCGTGTACGTGTGATATATCAGATATGACATTTTTTTCTTACGTTCCTTCTGCCCTGCGGAGCTACTATTCGAGAATTAAAGCCATAAATTCTCTCTTTGGAAAATGTGCACATGAAATACGGGTAAGTTTAACAATATTTTAATTTTAAATACTATCTCAACAAAAGTATATTCGGCAACAGAAAAATTATTTAACCAAAATCTGTTAAGTCTACTTTCACTCTTTTGTACTCAGAGAAATTACTAGCATTTATCAATCCTAGCGATATTCTTCTACTGTTTCTTCGACTTAAAGAAGAATTTATAGATTTATTACGTCAACGCGACAGAGAAATTATCTTTTGCTGATTGTGAGGAAAAGGAAAAAATACCGATAAACCGAACCAGGAGAGAAGAAATCTGAAACCTGCTTGACAACATGATTAGCGTTCAAACTTCTTATGCTCGTATTATGAGACGTAGGCGGAACATACGCATAATGAAATATAAGGTGTCTTTAAAGTCACACACTTCCTTTTGAATCGCTGGCAGATGCAAATTCAAGGACTATCATTTAAAGCTATCAATCTTTTGGCTCTGATCAATTTCAAGACGTTTCACATCATTGTAATTTGAACTCGATAATTCGAAGATCTCTGAGACCTAAAAAACACAAAAGATCTCGACGTAATTAATCTTGTAAAAGTATCGGAGAGAGTTTTATGTCATTAGTCTTGTAAAGCTTCGTCCCGTTAGACTGTTTTTTAACGTAAGCTCTTTGTTTCTTGGACGTTATTTAATGAGGCGATATTAACTACCTACGTATTTAATTATGTGTGTGGCAGACGAATAATATGAACGACATCTTTACGGAACATTGATTTCCTTTCACTGCCACTCCCGGATGCTATTGCTTATATCAGATATTCATCATTAACGTCATTCGATGATGGCGACTCGAGATAAATTCAAGAAAGACGGTTAAATATGCAGATATTAATTGCAGTAATACGATGACGTTCTCTATAAATAACGTTTTTCCATCAATTTCAATTTTATCATGTATCGAGGATGTTATGATGGTACGTAAGTGAAATGTTGGAGAAAGGGACACAATATTTCTTTCTGAACAACGCGGTAACCCTATCTTTCCGTAACGGAACACGCAAAAATACTTACGCATCCTTAAACTTTCTAATCATGCCCTATCATACCACATGATAAAAACATTCATCTTCTTATTACCCGTTTTACCTGATCTTGTTCCTCACTTCTTTGAAAATCATCAAAGCGAGGAAAATGATGGGAAAAGGGCGGTAACACGGAAAGAAGAAGTTAATGGCTAGACAAGCTTCGTGAGACTCCATCCAATGTTCGTCGCGCTTCGTCGAAAGAAAAGAAAAAGAAACAATGAAGAGGCGTTTCTTGATCGCGTTCTTAATTTCCTGTCCGATTGTTGCCAATCGGCCGCCTGTGCCTCTTTTGTGCGGTGCCGAAACTTCTCCTCTCGATCAGACCACCTCGAATTAATTAGGTTAGACCAAGTAAAAACTGTGCGCTCGTTCACACCTAACTTCTAAAGGGACGCACATCGGTGTATTGGCACAACAGAATTTTTGGACGAAACTTGTTTGTGTAAAATTTCACTCATCTCGTGTTCCGGAGCGTTGCTATGTTTACCAAGCAGTGCTCCTTTAATTAAAGAATAATTTCGGAATATCCTTTGCAACAAAAAAAATCATGAAAGAACAAGAGTAAAAAAACAAGTAGTAAATTGTGTTTTAAACTGTTTAAAATATGCTTAGTAAATCGGTGTTTCTAACATACCTTAAACATATTTTTTTATACTAGAGTTAGAATATGACAAAATATATGAAACATTAAAAACATTTTTTTTTAAATACAATGTTTTATTCTTAAAAAAAAACATATTTTGCCAATCCTGGAATTGAAGTATAATCGTAGTAATTTTCTTCAATTCAACCAATGTAAAAAATTTATTTCTAAAACAAAATTATATTTTATATTTTTATGAACGTTTATGTGATGCGGATATTTTTCTAAGAAAATATAGCTTTAGAAACATTTTTTATTTTATGGAAGAGCCGCCACATTGCGCGTCGCTCTTTCCTTTGAAATCGTTTTGCTTCTCTCTCATTTGGACTGATCCTCTATTTAGTTTCGTCGGCGCATGGAAGTACGGTTGACGATGCGCGACAAACAGTGCAGTCTAATTAGCAGCCGTCTAATCCGACTCACAGTGTAAATTTGCAGCAAGCCTAATCGTCGACAGTAACATGCTGCAACATTTCTGAATACCAAAATCACAAGCGATTAAAGTAGATGTGAAGAATTTGTTAAGCGAATGTATAATCGATTTTCGACAAAGAGCGAACTTAAAAGTCCCATACGTTGAAAAAAATATCTTCGGAAATGGGTTCTAAAGAATAATCGTTATAGAAAAAAAGTTTTTTTTTTAATTCAATGTCCTGTCAGTAAAAAGACTGTTGCTCTAAAAATGTCATCATGTCCAGTAAGAAGTATTTTGTATTTCTGTTAAAACTGATCTATTCAAATTCGTTAAAGTTCTGTATTGAATTTTTAACGTAATGTAATTATGTTGTTTGAATATTTTGTGTTTAAATTGATATTCAAAAAATTTCTTAGTTAGTCAAAATAACACAATTTATTAAGTTGAACAAAGAAATTAAAATAATATACTTTAAATTCTAAGCTAAATGAATTAAAACACGTGTTAATTTAACATATAAATATTAATTTTACTGAAAAAATATGTTTCCACAGTTTGCTTTGACACAAATTGTGTCAAAATGTTTAATTTTTTGTTAATTTTTACATAATATTTATATTA
>NW_017259336.1:350653-368546 GCF_001594045.1 Atta colombica | reverse complement strand
TATATATATATATATATATATACACGCACACACAGAAGTCTCTCTTTATTTCAAAATGACCTGATTTACATGCAAATAGATTTTTATAGAATTTGAACAGTATTTTAATGAAATAAAAGTCGAAGAAAGAAATCGAGGGAATTTATTTCTGCAATTCGTTTCGAGTTAGGAGCATCCACATTTCTTAACGCATTACTTTGAACGAATATAAATTAAGCGCTCGATAAAGCTTACGGGGAGAGATAAATTTCCGATTTCCACGAGCACGGTTAATGGCGGCGGTCAAATAGCGCAGGAGAGAGTAGTTGCCTTGTGTACGGTTTCTGGAATGCGGCGAACGCTTTAGTTTCAGTATCCAATAAGTCCTATGCCGCATTTATGTCGACGAAGCATATATATCCAATGTGTAACACAGCTACACGTATAACGTATTAATATTAGGAAGTCGATATGGACAGAGAAAATTAAGTTCGACAAAATTAAATTATATTTTTTTGTAAAGCTTTTTTATGTTGAGCTTCCTTCAGCTTTCAATAGATAAACCAATATGGAAGAGAGCGCGAACGAATCTACTGTCTTACAAGAATCTTCGCCGCACCTCTGCCGCGTGAACGCATTAACGGTGTATTCGCCGCACAATAGTCAATGTAATATCGCGATGTTCTGCAGTTATAAGAATCATCTAGTCGATCGATTTCGCGAGATGTACGCGAGATGTATGCACGCACCTATGCATCGCGCCAATGCGTTAAATTGAAGCTATCATCGGCATCATCCTCGTTATTATTACCGACACATTATTGCGTTATTGTGCTTAAATCAATCTCGAGTAAGCGAGCGTCTCGCGATTACGCGGATTGCAAAAGAGATCGTTGCAAGCTGACACGAATAGAGATTTCGTCCGATGTAAATTGTGAATCGCGTGATAATTTGGATAATCAACGAGATTTACTTTGCCAGGTGTAGAAAATGACGTTGCGAATCCAACGCCAACTGCGAAAGCAAAGCTGTTTTATATTGACGTAATACGATTTTAAGACTTCCACGGTTATTTTCTTCAAAGAAGCTATACGTGGTTTGCGGATTGTCTCCGTGTCTGGATATATTAAAGGCATTTAACAATCTCTCTAAATCTGAATCAGTGAATAGTCAATAATTACCCAGTGACATATTTGGCACTGATAATTAATGAAGTTCAATTAAAAAAGGAAGAATGTTTGAGCATTATATAACTAAAATATTGATATTTGCATATCAATTTCAATTTTCCAATACCATATTCATTGAATTTAAGTTTAAAACAAGGGTTAGTAGAATGTGAGATCCCTAGCTAGTAACAAGATTAATTACATCTCATAATAAAGATTATGAGATGTAATTAATCTTGTTACTAGCTAGGGATCTCACATTCAATTCATTGATTACCAGCATACTTGGCACTGATATCAGTGATTATCCACTGATTCAGATTTAGAGAGAATACATGTACAAGACACAAGAGATAACTGTGGCGTGGCATCTTTGATACAATACAATTTTATTTTGGAAGGGAAATTTATGAATTACGAATTTTGTGTACTCTTGTCCTATAAACTCATTAAATATCGTTAATATGACACAGAATGATAGTGTCATTTTACTAAAGGATAGTGTACATTTTGCGCCTTTAGGCATTCAAATCCAATGAAAGGGCTGATGGTGTCTGGAAAGCCTAGGGGATCATCTTTATACCATCCGAATTACCGTCTATTGTGATACATGGAATTCCCCGATCGATCAATTTCGCCGATTATAAGGAGGATAATCGCACGCGTCGCGTGAAGACTCGCAAACGCGCGCGCATACCGTGGCGCTGTGTCAAGCGTCACCACCTGTGCATACCGTGGCTAAACCGATTCTGCTTTCGCCTTAGCTTCCCAGGCTTTCCAGTAGATTAAATCCCGATCCTGTAATTGGATGTTCGACGACGAGGAAGCAGATGTCTGCTGCGAAAACGCTCGACCGACCGAATACAACGCACCCGTTAAAATCATCCGCGCCGAATTGCGACACGAGATATATATCGTAAACAGGAAAGCACGTTTCTGTTTGTCATTCTTTGTCTTTTAACAATTAGAATATATTTTTTTCGTGGGACGAAAGGGAACAATTTATTTTATTTTAAAAGCTCAATATCACATATTGATATCATATATATTGCACCTTTGTCATACTTAAAAAAATGTTACATCTGATCTACAATAAATATAATAAAAGAAATGCACATGTTTAGTAATATAAATATGCATGCGTTCCAATGATCGAGGAAATAACTGCGCCATTAATGAATATTATTGTAAAAACTCGTAGAATCGTTATCAACATTATTTATTGCCGCATAAAATACTAATACATAAAATGCCAAAGGCAAGTCGTAAATAGAAAAACTTTAAACTATCTGGATATATGTATTAGCCGCATTATCTTTAATACAGGAAATATGTTTTTGCAAAAAAAAACTACAAAAAGTATTTCGAAGTTTTTATTACACAATGATCAATAAGGTTCACAAGACTCAACATTTATGCAATTTCAAAAATCTCTTTCTCTTAATAGCAATTAAAAATATTTGATCAGAATTAATTTAAATTGCATTAATTGTAAGTGTAACTCATAAAGAATAATTTCACGCATTAGTAGAAAAATAGATAGAAGGTACCATCTATCAGTAGAAAAGTCATCACAATTTGAATGCACCTGTCGAATCCAATTAAAGTCTCCCAACCTTGGGTAATCTTTGGACGAGCTTTCCGTTCTCTACGAAATCGAAAGAATCAATTCCTCGCAATTTGCCTGAAGCTAATTACAGAAAGCGTGCGAAACTTAATTTCATTACGAGAAACGAGACTAACCGAGCGAAAGTGCATCAAAATGACGACGTTTGCGCCCCGCGGTTCTTCCATCCGATTGAGTTCCATTCACGCCTTCAAAAATGCACTGAGGAAAATTTATTAATAGACATTAGCAGGTGTCTGTTTCCACCAGAGTGATCGTATTGCGACTCGTCATGCACCAGACGCGCGTGTCCAATTTGGATGCGCCCGAAGTTATCGATGACTCAAAACTTGTTTTGGAAAAAACAAGTGCCTTAATGTTTAAATCGCTTAAGTAGACCTTAAATAACGTCCAACAAAAACAGAAGATACATCATAACAAAATGCTTCCTCCATTCCAATAAAGATTTTACTAAGATTTTTTTTCAACATATATTAAATAATTTGGAAATGAAAAATCTAAATGTAACCTTCACAACTTTTGGAGCAATTAACATATCTTGCAAATATTTATATAGTTATATACTTATAAATGTTAAATTGCGACTATCTTTCTGCTGAAAAGAATGCAAATTCTGCGAGAGAAAAGTCTGCAGTCGGAGGAATTATTTTCCGAGGCGCGAGGCATACACTTGTATGACGGAATGACATTCTATATTTTTCATCGCTGCCGCGCCGCGGTAAGACGGGAATATTTTCCGCGTCAGCTCTACAAATCTCTCGTCACGACAGCGGGATGTCCAGAAGGGCGCGAACGACTTCATTCCTCCGAGCTTGCGTGGAATGTTAGTTGAAACGTGGGTCGCGTGAAATACACGCGTGCGGAAAAGCGTAAAACGTGGCTGCCGTAGATGCGCGTGGCGCCGCGTCCCTTTTTCCCCAACACACCCCGAAGGTCGCTCGCGATCTCTCTTTCGCTCGTAAAACTCCAATCTGCACAGCGTAAGCGACCCTTTGTAATTTTCGTTTGTTTTCAATGGTTTTAATTTAAACCTGTGCGTTAATAGCGCACTGTTGCGTGGCTACACGCTCCGTGCGTACATTAAATGCAAGAGAACGGAATCCGTGGCATTTTTATATGTGAGTTAAACTACGAGGGAGCGAAACTGTTAAATTCTCAAAGCTTTGTGTGAAACATTTTTGCATTTTTATATGCATCCCTGCTAGATAAAATAATTACCGAAAGAATCTACATTTCTCATCTCAGAGCTTATTTAATCCTCAGTATATATACGATAATTTTTCGATCCTTTACTTATTACATACGATAGATTTTTTGTGTCATCGGTTAATTTTCATCAATTTTACACAAATACACAAATTATTAAATAATTTTTGTCTACATATATTACTTTAACATTTTTAGAAAGTATATTAATAAAAATGTGTTAATAAAGAAGAAAGAATTAATGTAGATCCTTATTTAGCCAAATGTTTCTAGTATTTCACAGAAAGGACATACATAGGACATACATGAATGGCCTGATCGCATGTACTGAAAGCTTATAATTATATCTTTTATTAACAAACGCAACGCAAAGGATTTATTTAATTAAGCAGTGCAAAGGGAACGATACTATCGCGAGCTTATTCTCTCTGAGAGCGAACGATATTTTCAGTTACGGATAAAGTATCTATTCAGACATGAATTCATTACAGGCCAAGAGACCTGACAGGAGTCAGATTCTCCTTAGTGGTCTATTTCTACGCTGACATCGTTCTATTTCGCGTGGCGCATTTATCTTTCTCTATTTCTCTTCCCGCGTTAGCCACGAAGAGGCAGATGACAGAACTCGACATGTAAGTATGCATAAAGCGGTACGGGTGATTAGGTAATGACTCCTTTAACACTGGAACACCGCCAACACCCGGCACGAGATGCGGACGACACTAACGACACGCCGATAAAAGATTTCCTTGTTCCTTCGGCGCGAATCGCAGATCCCTCATTATTCGAAATCATTTCGTAATCATTCCGGTAATCACTATTACTGATGTTACGTCTGATTTGCGTCATTTGAATCATCGTTTTCTATTCCATCACGACTTAAAACGTAAATACTTATCACAACGAGAACGTAAAAAAGATTACAAATTACCGAACGAGGCTCTTTTTACCGATGTTCATTAGCATTTAACGTGTTTAATGCGTTCTCACGGAATGTTTGTTAGCGTTTAACGCATCTCTCTCTTTCTCTCTTCTCTTCCCCCCCTCTCCTCCCTCCCTTTCTCTCTCTCTCTCTCTCTCTCTCTCTCTCTCTCTCTCTCTCTTTCTCTTTCTCTTTCTTTCTCTCACGTCTAATTAGATTTGTCACGAAGCGCGACGGGTCACGTGCGACGATATTAAGTAAATAGCCGACAACTTCGTTGTCGAGTAACGAGAAGATGACACATTTAACGTTGGCACATGTCCAGCACTTGGCATTGCAAAGTGCATCGATGATACGCGATCTTCAGCATGGCGGACAGTTTCGATCTGTAATCTACTTTCCAACAGATCGCGATCGTTAAGTATCATATGATGTTGTTAGTCTATTATTAATATGACGTATAGTGCTCCTTGACGTAAGAAATGTAAAGTTATCCCGATGCAACTAAATTGATACAGTTGGCCTCATAAATTGGCAAACTGCTAGTAATTCATAACATGAGGAATAAGCAGATATCAATTGAATGTTGTTTCTAAATGAAGATAGAAATACATTTGAGAAAATATCATTTACTGGGTAACACTTCTGATGTAGAAATCGCAGGTAAATTTTTTGATGTAAGAAATGCAAAATAATTTCTTAACGAATTAAATTTTATGAAATAATCGTAGCTCTCTCTCTCTCTCTCTCTCTCTCTCTCTCTCTCTCTGTCTCTCTCTCTCTCTCTCTCTCTCTGTCTCTCTGTCTCTCTCTAAAACATTCTGGCACATTTTAGTCAGCTTTCTAGCTAGAACCAAATAACGTTTTAGAATTTTTAAAATATATTCGTGTGGTCGTGAATAAAAAATTTGTAATTATTTTCAATGTACAAGTTCCATCAAATCTCGTTAGCACTAAAAAATCGAGATGGCTATGATAGATCGTTAATTATGATCGCGCAACGCACCTCGTCAGCTAGATCATTCGATCGAGCAGTTCGCGATGCTTTATTTGCATCATTGACGTCTAAATTGGACGCGTGAATGGAAGTCGCCCGCGGCGAGCAGGCTAACGGCATCGGCGGACCTATAAGAGAAGCAACACGAGACCAGAACTCGAGATAAGTCCTCAAACGTGCCGCCCATGCGAGTATCTGTCCATGATTCGAAGCAGAAGCCTCATTCGCCACAGGAGACGCTTCTGCTTATCTGCTCTGTTCGCCACTACGACAAAAATGGCCGCAGAGATTTTTCCATGAAGAATTTTCCGAGCACCGTCTTCCCCTTCGTTCGTTATACAGAAAGCAGTCAATCATGTCGAATCTCTGAAGCGTAACAATCGCGATATGGATTTCTATTAAATAAAAGCAAATAGATATTTAACTTGAATAGCGTGAAACTCTCGACAAGAAACACTCTTTCGCGCCAATTTCTTCTTTCTGAAGAAAGACAAGTGGAAATGACAATGCTAGCACAATCTATTTAGGCTCTGAGTTTTTCATTTTTTGGTTATCTTGTTCTTTAAACCTAATCTTATTTAACTTAATGATAATGATAAAATTTGGGTTTTTCTGGCTACGATTAATCACCAAACTTATAGTCTTGTAGTCGTAACTTCAAAAATTATTTACTATCAAATCATCAAATTAGTGATTAACCGTATTTTCTAAAATTTTTAGAGTCTCATGTTATAGAATAAAATCTCACTCTTAAAGATTAATAATTGAGTTACTCTTTTTCAAAACTGGTGTTTTGAGTTTTCGCTCTTTAAAATGATATCGTTTCAAAGAATTTAGAGAGTAGATACACTACATTACATTATCATGAATTTAAGTTTAATCATAAGAAAATGAAAAATCGAATCTTAATATAAAATTTAATAGAAAATTAGATTAACTTTAATTTCGGTAATTTAATTTATTCTTCATTTTCTAATTCTTAGAACTAACTCTTCTCTTAGAAGAGTTAGTTAAACCAAGATTAAAATTAAATTGGTAGAAAACGGGCATTAGTCATGAAAATTACAAAACATCTATAACTTTCTAGATCGGTTTCAATTATCCACGAATGACATAAGTTTTGAAATAGAAAAATTACCAAAAAATCTTATTTATACAGTTAATGCAACATAAATTATTGAATTAATACGGTGCAAATTTTCGCGGATTAATAGTTAAGCGCGCGGCGTGTGGTGCGAGAATCGTGACAACCCGAAAGCCGCCTGTTATTTCAGCGTTCACCAATCCCGGCTCTTTCTCTTGCTCTCTATCTCTCTCGCTCCGTCAACAGATTGCGGACTTAATCGGCCATGAAAAGAGCAAATCGTTTCGCGCGATTATCCGGGTGTATTGTCTCCTTTCCTCTGTGTCCCTATCTTCGGCGGGAAATGCGAGGTCCTTCGACGAGGGACGAGATATTAGCACGGAGAGGTGTAACCGATTCGTAATGCTTGCAGGATCCACGATGTGAGTTTGGGGAAGACCGGAGAGCTCGACGTAGAGAAGGGCTAGGAGAGCGAGCTAGGTCTGCTTCGTAAGAGGGGTAACATTTAATTATCCTCTGAGAATTCAGTAATTTTCCGTTTTGTCGCGTACGTACTGCTAGTCACTTCACCGGATTTCTGGACCGCGTTACATCAAGAAACTTTTCTGCGTTTCCTGGGAAAATGTCTCAACATTTATAACATGAAATTTTAGAATTTCCTTAATGCTCAGAGATTTCAATGTTTTATCAACATTTTTTAATCTATAATATGTTCTCTTACATACAATAATTTTCATCGTTCTAATCTTGCTGCAGACACAATATTATTACCGCAGCAATAGTAGCAATTAATTGTTTTTATTCTTCTTCGTATTTTATAAAAAAAGAGACAGTCTATCTTATTTTTATTTCCCATTATCGTTATATAAATGACAATTCTGAAAAAAACTACACGATTGAGTACCTCATGTGTTTATTCGTAAAGACGCGTGTACGTTTAACTATTCCTCGGGAATCCAGCAATTTTCCGTTTTATCGCTTTCCCACTTTTCGCGTTCCCTGGCAAAAGAGGGTTCCTCACCCTAGACTCTCATACTGTGTGGCGGCCATAGCTCGAAGGCTGATCCGCATTGCTCTTGTAGTAACTTACAAGTGCCCATTTCTCCGCCTATCTCTGCTCGTAGCAGTTCTCCGACATCGATCTCGCCATTCACCGTAAGGAAAAACGCTTTCCCGTAAAGGTGACAAAAGAAGCTCGCTTGGCCGCGTAAAATAAATGGACCGATTTATGAGCCACGGCTGAAGTCTTGGCTAATCAAGTTTCTGCTGTGTCGATGTACCTTCCCCGTGATATTAGCGCGATAAAAACGCCTTAGATCGCTTCTTCCAAAGGGTGGCTTTTCTTCAATTTTTCAGAAAATGTACTTTCGTTCGGTAAATAATCGCACGAGGCGATTAAATATTGAAATCAAAAAATTTACGTACAAATTTAACGGAATTTATTCGATAAAATTGATCAAGAAAGGAACTTGGTGATGATATCGGAAGCTCATATTATTCTTAAAAGCTTCATTAAAGTATTTTAGAAACTGGGAAATAATCGTTTGTATGTTATAATCTTTTCTGCAGACTTTTCGGAAAGTCTTTCTTATATAAATATAATTTCAATACTGTTCATGTCTTCGAAATTAAGATATAATCCTCGGAGCACTTACATAACATTCATGTGACATATTATTACTTATCATCTATCCTATATTTAAAAAATTAATATTTTAGAAATAACGCAGACTTTATCTGAATAATTTTAACTCTTGATCTGTCATGTTGCGTTAAAAAACGATTGATTTGAATTACATATGTGAATCCGATCGCAATGAATCTATGGTAAATCATGTAAAAGGGCGCGACGTTACCGCGACCACACCGGCTCTACACTCACGTACATCACCGTCCCAAGTTTCGCGTCCATATAGCTTCGCGTTCCTGTCCAATGACCGCGGTGTATTCGCCCCAACCCTTGTCGTCGCCCTCGTAATACTGGCGGGCGGAGCGAGTGGTTCTCTCTCCCGCGGTGATCAACCATTTGTCACCAGGCCGCTGGATTTCCCATTTTCCGCCCGATTTCCCAGCAACGACAGTGATATCCCCCTCTAAACGCGACCCTCAACCCCTGTCTGCCACGTCGCTTCCACCCTCGTTCCTTCTTGGATGCGGAAGAACGAAAAGGAGGTGGTGCTACCATCGCGACGCTGCGATCAAACCACGTCGGCATCAAAGTATCACTGCCGGCTCAAGAAGAGCACCGAAGCTGCGCACGGGTTCAGAAATTCTAATATTTACAGAGAATTCGAACATTTTTTTTTTTTTAATATATAGGCGATAATCAAGAATTAAATGGCTAGTGAAATTAAATAACTTTTATTTTGTAATAAGTAGACGCAATAAAATAAATGAAACATTATACTAGAAGAAACACACTTTTTATTTGCACATAGTACAAAAATGTTTAATTTGTTTAGTTCTGTCCACTTGATAAAAAGTAATAGTTATTTAGTTTTAATAATTTCCCGATTATCATCCTGCAATAATTTATTTGTAAAAAATGTATAAAGTAGTTCCTGTCAAGTCTGATTTTCTCTAATTAAAGAAATTAAATAAATCTTTAATTTTCATCTTCGGATATTTCAATATTTAAGAGAATGCGACGAATCATTTATTTGAAATGAGAATTTTTATATATATAATAATAAAATTTTGTTACAACGTTATTTTTAATTTGTCGGAATTATTTAAAATATTCCTAATCTGTCAATATTTTAATTTTGAAATGGCTATTTCGGAACGAGGACGAACTTTGTATAAGGACAGTCCTGAGCGGTCTCAAGCTTATCATCGATGCGCACAATCACCGTTATCCGTTTATACTTTGAAGCTTGCATAGTGGGGGAACGTCGTCGACGTTTGCAGGCGATGCTATTGGGGAAAAGCTCATTTTCGCTGTTAGCACCGGCGCGCCTGGACGCTCGTTTGTTTTCCGCACACAACGCCATTGTCATCGTCCGAGCGGGAAATCGATACCGAGTCTTTAAACGTTTTTCGTCTTTGCATCGAGCAAAGAGTGTATAGAGTATGGCGGGCTTTCTGTCAATGTGATAGAAAGAAAACGACAAAAAATCCGAACCAAGGAAACTTTTGCAAACATATTATCGATTTTCATGAATTTTGCTTGCCGGAATGAAATATGACAGCTGATACGTTCAGAATTGAACGTATCAATTAACAGTTATTTTTCGACATTATAACGTTTGCAAAAAACATATAAACGTACGCAAAATTGACGTGATGTCGTTCATACATGTCCATACGTGAAAAATTCTTTCGCATTTCATAATTTTATTGAGCGAAACGTATAATGGCGTGGCTATTATCCCCTGTATGATAATATAATATTCCGGAAGAGGTTCTCTGATAACGATCGTGACGCGCCATTCGCGTAATGAGGATCGCGTGTGCCCTTTGCGGAGGTTGGGTACTCGAATGTCGGCAGAATGTTTTCCTTGCACACAGCACCCTCTTCCTCTCCTTCCACTTCTCTCTCGTGCTCTCCGGTAATATCTTGAAACATCCGCTCTTTAAGGGTGAAACGCGATCTCCTGCTGCTCGTTCGATACCTCGTTATTATAATGTGGCTAACACTCGTTAACCTTTACAGGGGAACTCTAGTTCGCGTTGGTAACAGTATCCACCTCCGAGTTAACCGACGTTTTCGCCACTGTTCATATTTGCAATCCATATGAATCGTATTATAAAGCAGATCTGCATCTATACTCTAGCTCTAGTACACATATTACTTATACATTTCTTATTCATTTAGCGTTACGTTACCTCAGACCTATTAAATAGGTATATCAAGAATCTATCTACATTTTACTGTAAAGTATCGAATTACTATAACTTATATGTCCCAAAACTATGCAGTCGTTTTTATATTAATAACAGTATTACTATATAAGTAAATTTATCTGCATAAATTTATCTGCTAAATTTTTGTTAATCTAATATCTCACAAGACTGTTGCACAAGAAATTTAAGCGAACTTAAAGAAGTTACGTTGTAAATGCTGCGACACGAACTTGCAGTTACAATTTCACATTACATGAATATTAGCTTAATAGATATTCAAATGTAAGCCATTTTAATTGCGGAGACTTGACGCTTCCCCCGGCACCATAAACATAATCCATAAATCATGTCAAATTATGAATTGAATTTTGTACGACGTCGCTCCTTAAGACGCGTCACACTAAACTGCAACATCATAAATCGTTTCTTTTGCCGGCTATATCGTCAGCCGCGCGATGATGAAGCTACCAGAGCTAGAGTAAGCGAAGGTATATAACTGCGATTGCATAAGGCGTACGTCTTTCATATTATGTGTTATTTATTTCAGTGTCGCGTTGTCTACCAAGTAAGAATAAAAAGAGTTAAAGCACGATAACATCATTACGCTCGATGTAGAATAAAAATAATGTCAGTAATAAATAATCTGAAAATACATAATATCTTACGTCTACTCGGAAACTTTAGCTTCTTAAAATACATGGTGATATCGAGCACGTTAAAAAAGAATTAAGATTAGGATTAAAATTAAATCGGTTAAAAGTTCTCTTTGAGAACAATTGTAATTTTACTTATCTAAAAATGTAAGAAAAGTTTTCAGTATTCATAAAATGTACGAATACATTGTGTGGCAATGTATTCTACTCTGTGACGCGAAGGATATGTACTCACATAGTCGCGTGATACGTGTAACTTATGGACCGTGTCTTATTTATTTCACTCATACTTTTCTCCATGTGAGGTCGTTCGATTGTTGAATTAGACATACAGTAATAAGTGAACTAGTTAACATAAGCGCGATGTATAGTCATAAGTTGTAAAGACGGATATTACAGCCGGAACAAAGTGTGAATTTTCCCCGGTGCGTTGCACGATGTGTTGGTTTATATAATTTGTTGTGCATTACGATATTTTAAAGAAAAATATTTCGTTTCTTTCTAATATTATATTTATTTCGCGTGATCAAATAAAGCTTTTTCTTGTTTCGAAATCACTTCTTGCACTAACGATTAAAAAACTCTAAAGCATCTGAAGAATTAAATACTTAAAATAATTGGACGTATTCAAGCCGACAGCAACTAGCTTACATCGAACAATTGAACATGATTGATCCCTACTTATAGATCCATTCAATCGTTCATTGAACAGACTAATAGCTTGAACATGGCCAATAATTTTTTAACGTCTTAATTCGAAATAATTTCTATAATAATGAATATTCATTAAAAATTTTAACATTAAAACATATATAAGTTCGCTTTTATTCTTATATGTTTCACCTTAGACATTTCTTTATCTTTTTTCTTTGAAATATTTACATACTTGTCAATGCGAATGTATTAAACCACTCTTAACTCTTTCGCCTTATTTTTAACAATAAGTGCTTCTAACACAGTTTGAACTGGTAGACATTGTTCGCATCTTGCCCTTATAGTTCTACTTCGACATATAATTGCAGGTTCCTATACTCTATTTCATTATTTAACGACGCGCTATAATATTTAAATTGTGGTGCCATAGCACTTTTTGCGCATCGCAATCTTACAGATACAATACACAGTCGACAAATGCGCAGAGAGCGCCGCAGAGATGAATCGATCTTCCAGTCATTAGCACATTGAATATGATTGCTCGATAAACGGCCGACTAGAACGGCCACGTTTTCGCTAGATTAATGTCTCGCGGACATGAACCGCGCACGTTTCACATTCTTTAATTAGACAGGTCAGGAAGTTCGCCGCAAGTCACAGCGCGACGGACCAGGTGCGTTAATCTCGAAATCTCCCCGTGGGTTTTTACAGCAAATTGAACAAGCGGACGCGATGAATAAACGAGGTCGACGGGATCCAATCATAAGATCGAACCGGCGCTCATTTTAATTATAACGAGCAAGGCGCTCTACTTTGTGCATCAAGTTAATAATTAGCCGGCTTACGTTGTCTTATTTCTCTGAGAAATGACGACAAGAAATGGCTCTGAATGATTATCATCGATTAATTTACAATAAAGCCAAAATAATTAAATAACCAGCATTGATTTAAAATTAACACTTTGAATATTATATCACTTATATCTGGGTGACGCGTAAATTTTAGCAAAAACTTCGATTATCCTCTGTAAAGTTAGCACCTCATTCTTCAAAAAGTTAACATCATTCATTTATCTATCCGATTATTAAAAATAATCTTACTAAATATTTAAGGCGTTAAAGAAGAGCAATATAAATATATTATATTAAAACATTAAAAAAACAATAAATTATTAAAATAATATAGTAAATTTATTAAATTTATTCAATACCGAAATCAACTTGGCAATCAAAGTATTAATCAATGCTCAGATAAATCAATACATGCATACTTCTAGTAATATAAAATATAAATAAGTATATTGTCCCGAAAGTTAAGTTTAGAAATGATTGCCGAGCTGTCAGCGAGATGTCGATATGCAATTGTAAATTTGCTCGCGAAAGCACGATATAAATTATCATTCGCCATAATGTACTTTCGCATGGTGGTACGCGTAACTCGCGCGTGGAATATGACTGATAATGTTAATAACATACGTTGCACTGTTGAGGTTTAAGGTCGCTCGTAACGTTACCCATTACAAAATGCTTGCGGGTAATATCAAACGAGATGATTTTCAAACGAACATCTGCTGTCGAGTCAACATACAGACCGAGTGACGTTAAGTGATTCCTGATTTTTTTTTTTTTCAGAATCGTAGGGGACGCGAGCGTAATTAATGTCTATCAATTACGAATTGCCAGATTGCACGTTGCTGCGCTACGTTGTCGAGAGTCCTTTCCGGTACTATAATGCTTCGTTTATAGCCGGTCTTTAAAGGCTACCGCGTACCGCACCGTCCAAGGAAATTCATTATTCTTACCGCGACGGTGGAAAATCATAAAGTCTTCGAAACAACATTATCTTGAAATCTATGCGAATTATCTGCTCTCGTTAATAATCGATTCTTCTTTGTTTACTGTTAAATAGCAACGTAATTTTAACTACTTATCTCAAATTTTAACTACTTATCCGCAAAAATATGTTATCGAGCTTTTAAAATTAAGCGATTTAATTAATAGAATACTTGAATCTCTGAATGAGGGAGAGCTACTATAATGATGCTAACAATGTCATATTTTAAGACAAAAAAAATTATAAATTATAACTTTTATTAATCAAACGGTCAATTTCTTCATAATTTTGAATAAGTAGATGTCGATAACTTTATCTATGATATCTTCCAGATATCTTATTTATATACACTGTTAAAGCTATAATCAACTTGATAAATCTTAACTAAAGTCACTTAGATGGCTTAAATTAGGTTAAATTTGACATTAATTCAACAGTGCATGAGATATCTGCGAGATATTTCATGGATAAAGTTATCTAGAGTACCTAGAAAAAATCGGCCATAAAAGAAAAACTGTAAGATTTAAAAAAATAGATCTTCGCCCTTTCAATGTTAAAACGCAATATTATTTCAATAGTAAGATGTATTTATGCAAAAAGTTATTGCATATTTCGAAGATTCGTAGTTTATGCATTGTCATCAAAGAATAGCAAATGTTGAATTCTCCGAACTGTTAGTGCGAACCTTGGAAATTGCGCGACATCGCGTGTAGTAATATGTATATATCATGATACGGGGAAAAGGAAACTAACACGGATGAGAGGAGGAAGAGGAACATAGCCAGAGCGGAGTGGCGATGAAAAGGAATGAGATGAGAGGCGCGGAGAGAAAAGGAAAGAAAAAAAAAGAGCTAATACGAATGAAAAGAGAAGCGGAGCCGCGGAATAGAGCCATAAAGGCTTTACTGCTCGCGTCAGACCGCGCGGCTCGCGAGGCTCATTGTTTCGGATTCGAGACTTCCGTTCGGTCGGAGCGGCCGACCAGATCCCACCTATTAACTGAGAAGATACACGCGAGTATGCAACGATGGATACGGAACGGGACACCGCCGCGCATTCATAAACGGCTGTCGAGCGGTGAATGGCGGCGGTGCTTCGGGGAAATTTGTGGGCTATTTGAAAAGAAATTTTTGTCTCTATTATGAGATAAATTGCAGCCGAGAAGCCTCTGGTGAATTAGTCTGTCCGATTCATCCTTCTCCTCTTTCTCCTCTTCTATACGATGTACATATAGTGGCATAATAAAATAATGACGTCTCGCATTCTGACAGGTATTTCCTATTTTATAATAGAATGCTTGAAAAAGAGTCAATAAAAGAGTACGGATCTGACGTTTTAAATTTGAATGGAGGAATACGTCGATTGTGTAATAAATTTTTGAAATTCGATTTACACGTTTCTAAAATGTGAGCGATCTTTAAGAATTGAAATTAATTTGCCGCTATCTCGAAAACTTTATGCGAAGCGCAGAAAGATTGATCTCGCGCTTCGTCCGTTTTCGTATGCAAATCGACGCGAGGTAGCCATCTTTACGCTCGATAGCATCGGGCCTTCGCGCAAGGTTTTATTACGTCGCTAATTAGTTTGGGCGCGGACGGAAAGTGCTAAGTGAAACAAAAGGCCCGAGTTGAATCGCAAAGGTCACTTCAGATCGAGAAAGAACAACCGATTTTTCTTTCCGCTCGCTTCGTATCACCTATCGTCATCTTTAGAGACTTCCTGTTTTGGCTTTGCTAGGAATTAAATTTCCGTTAGGAATTAAAGATGAAGTTTGCCTCTACTTAAGAAGAACTACTTCATTCACACATGATAATGTGTCTGTGATAATTATATCATTCTCATAAACAAAAGTGATGAATACTTTAGTAAAAAAATTCTAAAAAATTTGAATTTTTCGCACATATTAAATATTTTTTAAATGTGTGTCATTCTTAAAAGCAAAAAGAAATTGAAATTACTTTAATTTCATTAAAATTACAAGCAATTTAAATGACTAGTGTTTTCAATATTTGTGCAAATATGAACAATTAAATAGAAACACAGTAAATAAACTTTATACAAAGCGCAGAAAAATTGATCTCATACTTTGTCCGTTTTGCAACATTGAGTATTCAATAAATAATATACAGATTTACAAGTTTTATTTGCTAGATTTTGAAACCTTTTATTTCGGGGACATTTAAAAGAGGATTATTTTGATGAAATATTAATAGTCTACTCCAAATATATCATAATATTACATTCATATTATTGCATTTCTTTGAATTGATATATAAATTGACTTATAATGAACGCTCTCGCTTCTTACGAGGAATCTAAATGAATCCTTGACCTCTTTTATATTATGTCGTAGTAGACTCCGTTATTTATTCTCAGCATTGATATTCACTAAGTCAAGTTGTTTGCAACTTCAACTATATCTACACAACGTTGACTACTTGAATAAGTATGACAATCATGCTTACTCTAGTTGTGATTTACTTTAATTCGAACAAACTTTACGTAACATCCGTATATTGTTCGTGGATAGTCAGCACTGAAGATAACGTTTCATAGGAAATAATAACAATCCTTTTTCTGAGAGACTAACTATGTAAAACAGTTATGACGAGAAATACATCGGAACACCAAAAATCGACATCCGCAATCGGTTGAGATCAAATGACGAAGTATAATAATAGATGGCCCTTTTCCTTGTTTTTTTTCTTTCCCGTTCAGGTTTTTTTTTCGCATATTGCTCTCTCTTTCTCTCCTTCATTTTCTCGCTTCTTCCTCAATCCTTTTCTCACCCGCTGCATCTTCGTGTCGGATTCTCGCCGATTGTGTCGGTGCGTCGGTGTGTCCAGTCGGCGAGATCCGGCAAAAAGGATGCCGCTCCCGCGGGCATCTCTCACAATCAGACGGGGCTGCCGAAAAATACGTGACACGCGAAAATCAATTTCAACGGCGGTTGGCTCCGACGGGGTTAGCCGTAAAAGCCATTGTGTATCGGTGCCCCGGCAAGAGGGAGACGGAGAATGACGGACGTCCTTTCTTCTGAACCGCGCGAGAAGAGGACCTCAAGAGGGCACCGCGCTATATATGCAATTCTGTCGAGCGTGCGAATTTCCTGTGGCTGCGGATTGGGTGCTAAACGATGTTTTATGCGACAATTTGCGGCTTTTCAGCAATGCGACCGGACGGCGCGAGCGAAATTATGCCCGCCAACGAACTCGCTCGTCGATTCTTAAATGAATCATGATGTGTAGGAGACATCCGGTCGTCAAAGGATAAAAATTTAGAAGATTGTTGCAAAAAAATCGGTTGTACAAGTCTGCCTTCTTTAAGTTACAAATCAAACGTTCTCTAATATCCTTTATCCATTAACATTGGAATCATGTTTCTAAATTATTGTTAAATGATGTTGAAAATTTATATTTTCATCATAAATTTTTTATATATATGTATATACAATGAGAGCAAAAAATATTCGTACAAGGAATTTTTTTTATAAAAAGTCTTATTTGTAAAAAATAAACATTAGCAATTTTATACAATGAATATATTCTGTTTTAACATAAGCAAACGAGCTTTGCATGTATTCCTGATTTTAAAAGTTAAATTTCTCGACTGTACGAATATTTTTTTGAGGATTTAAACAATAGAATTTTTAATTTTCGCTTATTTTTCAGATGATATATTTTCTATAATTAATACACATCTTTTTGGTATATATAATTTTAAGAAACGTACAGTCTGTTGTATTTTTTATGAATAAATTGTTAATTATTAATTTTTTATGAATAAATTGTTTTAATAAATTACTCAGCAAGATATGATCGTCAATTAAATGTCCAATCGATGTCGATTCAGTGTTGAAATCATCGTATCAATATCGATTCGACATCAATTCGATGACTTATTTCTCTCTGGGTAATATTTAC